>NW_027512655.1:0-300000 GCF_048772815.1 Callospermophilus lateralis | reverse complement strand
GCTTTGCTTCTAAAATGATTATGGAAATTGAAAATAATGTGCTTGGAAAGAATTCTCATTAAAAGAGCAGTCAAGAAACCTGGGGGAATACATATGTTCTGAAGCAGGAAGTAATTGAAAGTGAAAAAATGCCTATAAATTTGTGAATTTGTGAATGAAATATGTATTCTATTATGTGCAAAAACTGAAGAAATATTAATGTACCAGTTTTGAATAAAAATGAACGTCAAAATACATATCATGTCCCATAGGAATCTACTTGCATTGACGTTAAACTGAGTCATTTACTATAGCAATATTAGGATTTGTATGCACCATTCACTGAAGTTAGTTTTCAGTATTAGGAAACAAATATGTATTTCAGGTGGATTAATATTTCTGAGAACATTCTTATGAAAAGTTGAATATAAATCCACATTCATGAACATCAATGAATTTAGGGAGTATATAATAAGACACATACATTTCATATTTTGAAAAATCTGGAGAGTTTATACATATATATATGCACACACACACACACACACACGTATACATTAAAAAATAGCAATATATATGCCAATCGAAATACATCATGAATTATATATCATCCACAAATCCAAAAATCTTCATTTTTCTGAGCATCGATTTATGTATAATGTTGTTCAACTAGGGAGCTCACCCATAGTTTGAATTGTAAGTTCCAACAGCATTTAGGAGGAGTGATCCCTTCTCACAATTTGTATTTGCAAAGTCAGCAACCTCACAAGTATGTACATGTGATACCAGGTAGGATTCTATATGTGAATATAAAAATGCATGTGCTGAATAGGGTACAGAGAAATGGAGACAGGAATTCTCATATTTGTTAACTTTAGAAACACATGGAGAAGGGAGGGGCAGAGCCGCCAACCGCGCCTGTAAGGTAGGCGGACCTGCGAGCCACCCGTAGAACAGGCCTAGCGGCCCGCCATCGTGAAAGACACATCACCCTGGTTGGGGGTTGGGCAGAGCCACTGCACGCGTGCAAGGAACGCGGACATGCGACCCACAGGCAGAACAGGCCCAGACACCCGCGGAGGGGCAGAGACACCCCTTGTGACTTCAAGATAGGTGAACCTGCGACCCACCAGCTGAAGCGGCCCAGCTGCCTTCAGAGGGGCAGAGCCGGCCCCCGCGCCTGCGAAGTAGGTGGACCTGTGAACACCGACAAACCAGGTGCTAGGCCCCGCCAGGGTGCTAGACACATAACCAGGTTTGGGGAGGGGCCGAGCCGCTGCCCGTGCCTGCAAAGCAGGTAGACCTCTCACCCAGAGGCAGAACAGACCCAGCGACCTACCAGCGTGGTAGACACATCGCCCCGGTTTGGGGGGGGGCAGAGATGCCACTCACGCCTGCAATGTAGACAGCCCTGCAACCCACAGACAGAAGAGGCCCAGCGGAGTGCGGAAGGGCAGAGCCGACGCCTGTGCCTGCAAGGTAGCTGGACCTGTTACCCACTGGCTGAACAGGACCAGCACCCGCAGAGGGGTAGATCAACTGCCCGCTCCTGCAAGGTAGGCGGACCAGCTACCAAGAGGCAGAACAGGCCCAGCGGCGTGCGGGTGTGGTAGGCACATTGCCCCAATTGGAGGAGGGGCAGAGCCGCTGCTTACGCCTGTGAGGGAGACTTTTCAAGAATACAATAGCAATATAAACATTTAGGGGTAAAATTCAATAACACAAAAGTTTCACCAAGCCAAAAAAAACGTGAACAGTAGGGAAAGACAAGGAAAGAAAGGACCACAAGCAACGCAGGTCAACTCAACATTAGAAGAGGTAATATCTGCAGCATATGGAATGTCAGATAAAGAATCAGGATATACTTGCTTCAGATGATCTGAAGTCTCCAGGGAGACATTAGACAGCAAAATCAGACAATGAAAGATCACTTTGACAATGAATTACAAAAACAAATCCAAGAAGCAAAAGATCAACTATACAGGGAGATAGAGGTTATAAAAAACACACAAACAGAAATCATAGAAATGCAGGAAGCAATAAACCAACTTAAAAACTCAATTGAGAATACTACCAGCAGAATAGATCACTTAGAACAATGAAGACAAAGTATTTCAACTTGAAAAGAACATAGAAACCTCAGCAAGACTGTTAAGAAACCATGAGCAGAACATCCAAGAAATATGGGATAACATGAAGAGACCAAACTAAAGAGTAATTGGGATACAGGAAGGTATACAGGTCCAAACCACAGGATTGAGCAATCTATTCAATGAAATAATATGAGAAAACTTTCCAGACATGAAGAATGAGACAGAATCCCAAATCCTAGAAGCCTACAGGACGCCAAATGTGCAAAATCATAAGAGATAAACACCGAGACATATTATAATGAAGATGCCAAACATACAGAATAAAGAGAGAATTTTAAAAGCTACAAGAGAAAGGAAGCAGATTACATTTAGGGGTAAACCAATCAGGATAACAGCTGATCTTTCAACACAGACTCTGAAAGCTAGAAGATCCTGGAATAACATATTTCAATCACTGAAAGAAATTGGGTTCCAACCAAGAATTGTGTATCCAGCGATTTTAAGCTTCAGGATGGAAGATGAAATTAAAACCTTCCATGATAAACAAAAGTTAAAAGAATTTGCAGCTAGAAAACCATCTCCTCAAAAGATCCTTGGCAAAACATTATAGGAAGACGAAATGGAAAATAACAATGAAAACCAACAGTGGGAGGTAGTACAGTAAAGGGGCGAAAAATAATCAAAGAGAAAAACAAACCATGTTTAGTAACATAAATAAACAAATATGGCTGGAAGAACAACCCATATTTCAAAAATAACCCTAAATGTTAATGCCTTAAACTCACCAATTAAGAGACACAGGCTAGTAGAATGGATCACGAAAGAAGACCCAAAAATTTTCTGCCTACAGGAGACACATTTGATAGGAAAAGACATATATAGACTAAAGGTGAAAGGTTGGGAGAAATCATATCACTCATATTGACTTCGGAAACAAGCAGAAGTGTCCATACTCATATCAAATAAAATAGATTTCAAGACAAAGTTAATCAAAAGGGATAAAGAGGGACACTACATATTGCTCAAGGGAACCATACACCAACAAGACATAACAATCATAAATATATGTGCCCCAAACAATGGTTCAGCTATGTTAATCAAACAAACTCTTCTCAAGTTCAAGAGTCTGGTAGACCACCATACAATAATCATGGAAGATTTCAACACACCTCTCTCACTACTGGACAGATATTCCAAACAAAAGTTGAATTAGGAAACTATAGAACTCAATAACACAAATAATAACCTAGACTTAATTAACATATATAGAATATACCACCCAACATCAAGCAGTTACACTGTTTTCTCAGCAGCACATGGATACCTCTCAAAAATAGATCATATATTATGTCACAGAACAACTCTTAGACAATATAAAGGAGTATAGATAATACCAGGCATCTTATCTGATCGTAATGGAATGAAACTGAAAATCAACAATAAAAGAAGGAAGGAAAATTCATGCATCACTTGGAGAATGAACAATACGTACTGAATGATCAATGGGTTATTGAAGACATCAAGGAGAAAAATAAAAAAAATTCTTAGACATAAATGAAAAAGACAGACAGAACATATCAGAATCTATGGGACACATTGAAAGCAGTTCTAAGTGGAAAATTCATTGCTTGGAGTTCTTTCCTTAAAAAAAGAAAAAAAAAACAACAACAAATAAATGATCTCATAGTTCATTTCAAAATCCTAGAAAAAGAAGAGCAAAACAACAGAAAAAGAAGTAGAAGGCAAGAAATAATTAAAATCAGAGCTGAAATTAATGAAATCGAAACAAAAGAAACAATTGAAAAAATTGAAAATGCTAAAAGTTGAAAAATTAATAAAATCGACAGACTCTTAGCCATGTTAATGAAGAGAAGAAGAGAGGGAACTCAAATTACTATCATAAGGGATGAAAAAGGCAATATCACAACAGACACTTCTGAAATACAGAAGATAATCAGAAATTATATTAGAAGATAGTGAAGGCATCAATAAATTTCTTAAGTCATATGATCTGCCCAGATTGAGTCAGGAGGATATAGACAACCTAAGCAGACCAATATCAATTGAGAAAATAGAAGAAACCATCCAAAGACTACCAACTAAGAAAAGCCCAGGACCGAATGGGTATACAGCAGAGGAGGCCAATATCACCCTGATTCCTAAACCAGACAAAGACCCTTCAAAGAAACAAATATACAGACCAATCTCTCTAATGAACCTAGATGCAAAAATCCTCAATAAAATTCTGGCGAATCAGATACAAAAACATATTTAAAAAATTGTGCAACATGATCAAGTAGGATTCATTCCTGGGATACAAGGCTGGTTCAATATACGGAAATCAATAAATGTTATTCACCACATCAATAGACTTAAAAATAAGAACCATATGATCACCCCAATAGATGCAGAAAAAGCATTCAATAAAGTACAGCATCCCTTTATGTTTAAAACTCTAGAAAAACTGGGATAACAGGAACATACCTCAATATTGTAAAAGCAATCTATGCTAAGCCTCAGGCTAGTATCATTCTGAATTGAGAAAAAATTGAAGGCATTCCCTCTAAAATCTGGAACAAGACAGGGATGCCCTCTCTCACGATTTCTGTTCAACATAGTTCTCGAACACTGGCCAGAGCAATTAGACAAATGAAAGAAATTAAAGGCATAAAAATAGGAAAAGAAGAACTTAAATTATCACTATTTGCAGATGACATGATTCTATACCTAGTAGACCCAAAAGGGTCTACAAGAAACTATTAGAGATAATAAATGAATTCAGCAAAGTGGCATGATATAAAATCAACAATCATAAATCAAAAGCATTCCTGAATATCAGCAACAAATCCTCTGAAACGGAAATGAGGACAACCACTCCATTGAGAGTATCCTCAAAAAAAACAAAATAAAATATTTGGTTATCAACATAACAAAAGATGTGAAAGACTTACACAATGAAAACTACAGAACCCTAAAGAGAGAAATAGAAGAAGATCTTACAAGATGGAAAAATATACCCTGTTCATGGATAGGCAGAATTAACATCATCAAAATGCCGATATTACCAAAAGTTCTCTATAGGTTTAATGCAATGCCAATCAAAATCCCAACGGCATTTCCTGTAGAAATAGATAAAACAATTATGAAATTCATATGGAATAATACAAGACCCAGTATAGCAAAGACAACTCTAAGCAGGAAGTGTGAATCAGGCGGTATAGCGATACATGTCCTCAAACTATACTACGGAGCAATAGTAAAAAAAGAGCATGGTACTGGTACCAAAACTGGCGGGTGGACCAATGGTACAGAATAGAGGACACAGAAATCAATCCACAAAATTACAGCAATCTTATATTTGATAAAGGAGCTAAAAGCATAAACTGAAGGAAGGATAGCATCTTCAACAAATGGTGCTGGAAAAACTGGAATTACATATGTAAGAAAATGAAACTGAATCCCTTTCTCTCGCCATGCACAAAAGTTAACTCAAAATGGATCAAGGAGCTTGATATCAAATCAGCGACACGGCATCTGATAGAAGAAAACTTTGGCTATGATCTACATACTGTGGGATCGGGCTCCAAATTCCTCAATAGGACACCCATAGCATAAGAGTTAATAATTAGAATCTACAAACAGGACTTACTCAAACTAAATAGATTTTTCTCAGAAAAAGAAACAATAAGAGAGGTAAAAAAGGAGCCTACATCCTGGGAACAAATCTTTACTCCTCACACTTCAGATAGAGCCCTAATATCCAGAGTTATACAAAGAACTCAAAAAATTAAACAATAAGCAAATGAATTACCCAATCAACAAATGGGCCAAGGACCTGAACAGACACTTCTCAGAGGAGGACATACAATCAATCAATAAGTACATCAAAAAATTCTCACCATCTCGAGCATTCAGAGAAATGCAAAACTAACCCACCCTAAGATACCATCTCACTGCAGTAAGCTTGGCAGCCATTATGAAATCAAACGACAACAAGTGCTGGCGAGGATGTGGGAAAAAGGGTACACCTGTACATTGCTGGTGGGACTGCAAATTGGTGCAGCAAATTTGGAAAGCAGTATGGAGATTTCTTGGAAACTTGGGAATGGAACCGCCATTTGACCCAGCAATTCCCCTTCTCGGTCTAATCCCTATAGACCCAAAAAGTGCATGCTACAGGGACACTGATAAATCTATGTTCATAGCAGCACAATTCACAATAGGAAGACTGTGGAACCAACCTAGATGCCCTTCAATAGATGAATGGATTAAAAGAAATGTGGCATTTATACACAATGGAGTATTACTCTGCATTAAAAAATGACAAAATCATACAATTTGCAGAGAAATCGATGGCATTAGAACGTATTATGCTACGTGAAGATAGCCAATCACTAAAAAACAAATGCCAAATGTTTTCTTTGATATAAAGAGAGTAACTAAGAACAGAGTTGGGAGGAAGAGCATGAGAAGATGATTAATATTAAACAGGGGTGAGAGGTGGGAGGGAAAAGGAAAGAGAAGGAAAATTACATAGAAATGGAAGGAAACCCTCATGGTTATACAAAATTAAATACAAGATGAAGTGAGGTGAAAGGGGACAAAAACAAGTGGAATAAATGAATTACAATAGATGGGGTAGAGAGAGAGGATTGGAGGGGAGGGGATGGGAGATAGTAGAGGACAGGAAAGGCAGCAGAATACAACAGACACTAGTATAGCAATATGTAAAATAGTGGATGTGTAACTGATGAGATACTGCAATCTGTATACGAAGAAAAATGGAAGTTCATAACCTACTTGAATCAAAGTGTGAAATATGACATGTCAAGAACTATGTAATGTTTTGTAGAACCAACAATAAATATTAAAGGAAAAAAAAACACATGGAGAACTATTTCAATGAAAAATTGACTAGGTTTATAACACCTACACTTTATCATGCAAAAGGCAAGTCCAACTATACACCATGCCTCTTCAGAAGTGCTTGTATTTCTATTCTGTTTGGGTTATTTTTCTTCATCATATTAGGATTAGTAGTCAGAGTTTGGTAGGGTATGCGTTAGTGTCAGGGATTCAGTCTTTGGAATGGAAAATTGGAAAATGAATCCAATGTGTATGCAAATATGTGCTACACAAAAATCTTCCCACTCTCATCCAGAACAATGCCTTGACGTTACCTTCACGCCAAATAAGAAACAATTAGAGGAGAAGAGTTAGAAAATCTGTAAATACATATCTGGAATGGAAAATATTCAGGAGTTCACAAACTTGGAGGTGGTAGAGGAGTATCCCAAAGTAAGGGACAGGGTAAACACTCCACAAACATGGAGGTCTGCTGGCCTAAAGACTTCTAGAGAAACTGCCTCTGAGGATGGGCACTTGAAATATATGCTGTCAGTAGCTTTAGCTTCCTTTGTAGTGAGATCATCAAAGCTGGGTCTGCATCTATGTGACCTGGAGGACATTCTTTCTTGCTTTCCAATACACATGAGGCAGCAGTGCTGAATTCTCTCTTCGTATGTAAACTGTGGCCACTGGGGTCTAAGTGTCTCCCTGTGTGGACTGTGAAGCCTTTTGTTCATCCTCCATTTTCGTAGAGTTTCCTGCTGCAGCACTGAGAGTTTGGTATTTGCCTCACAAAATACAAGGAGTTCAACTGGAACACAGTCCTGGAGGGAGTTCTGTCATTTGTGGTTTTTCAGGGTCTACAAGAGAATGCACCAACCAGGCTTCATTCCCACATAACTTGCCCCCTTCTCCATAGCAACCTGATTCTGCACATTGCCCTGAAAACTATCCATTTAACAAGACACCTTTACATATAAGTGTCTGGTCACTGCACCGTGTCAGTGACAAACCATTTGGAATTCAATGGCAAAACCACATGGCGCAACCACAGAAGATTTATCACACACCTGCACACCACAGCTCAGGGCTCACTACTCAGGAGGGTCCAACTTAATGGCATCTCTGTTCTACACCATTTTCATAAATCCCAGTCAATCAAGGCACTGTCTGGTACACTCATGATCAGCAAGAGGTGCTGACAATTTAAGCCACAGCCTCACACAGGGCCCAGAGTCTGATTCAGACATAACCATTTCCAAAACAATTCATCAAAGAGGCACAGGTGATGCCCATTCATTTCCATTTGAAAATTGTTTTCTTCTGGCTTTATAAAGGGGTGGCCTGAGGCAAAGAGGTTCCTGACATTCAGGGCAACAGAACAATAGTTAAGCAAAAGGCCCTAAGCCAGGTTTCACCATAGAGACTTTCCTGGTCACACCAATATCTGAGTTTTCTGGTGTGCTCGCCATTCCTTTCAGCTAACTAGTACATGGCCATGTCACAGAGCTTGGAGGTGGTACATATCTTGGACAAAAAACCATGAGCCTTTCTGGAGAGTTGCCAGAATTCAGGAAGAATTCAAGAACTTAGGATGATACTAGGTGTTGCCCATGGATAAGTCAAGCCTCAGTCCATTCATTAATTGGGCAGGATGAATGCTGTGAAGCTTTCTACTAGACAGGACAAACCCAGTGAGCCATTTTCTTTTCTAATATCTACAACTAAGGACACAGTGGGATACACAGACATAGAAACAGTCTCCTTGTCAGATGACTTACTAGAAACAGTCCACTCCAAACCAAACAAACCTCCTTTTTTACCTATTCTCAGAATATGAGACAAATCCACAAACTGACATCCACACACACAAAGTCACCTCCTTCCCCAAGTATGTCTGTGACTATCCGGAGTGTCCTCTGACTAGTAGGCCATAGAATGTTCCCCAGAAATGGCCGGTCCTGTCTCAGATCTGGTCTCCTTGGCCAATTCTGTGAAGTTTTCAGGAGGCAGTGGTGAGCCATTTCCTGCCCTCTCAGGAAAGGACCCTCTTCAAAGCTTTCTTGGCATTTGGCCACCCTCACATCAGTAGGTACCAAGAAAGACTGACTCTTTACTTGGTAAATCCAAACAAGTGAGCCCACTTGGACTGGGACTGTTACTGTCTCTTGGTGCCTGGCTTCTTGGATCACAAAATTCAGAGAGTTCCATCATGAAAAAAGTGAGGTGAGGTCACTTTCTTCAGAAAATGAATGAGGCCACTGTCTTGGCCACCACTTTGTCCTAACAGTTGCTTCCTAGTGTCTCAGGAAAAGGAGGCTGCCTCTATTTCCTGTGACACTTTCACAAGTTAGAATGGTATAAAAACATAGGCACCTGGGAACAGCTCTCCACACATGCCTGGTTTCATACATCTTCCCTACATTAAGAAGAGATAGGATGATTCAGACACATCCTTTCATCCTGATCGGGTTGTTTGCAAAGGAAGATGACTTTTGCTGTCTCAGGTCCTTCATAGCTGCCTACGTCTTCTCCAGGGATCATTTCTGCATGGATTTTGAGGTACTCAGCAGGTGGAAGATCTCCTAACTTCCTGTATTGTAATACTAACTTTGTCCCTGCTCTTCTGTAAAGTGAGATTGAGTGAACAATCTCAGTTTACAGAATGGTTAGGGTTAATAGCATGTTCGATTTGGGTTATGAATCATTTTGCTGGATGAATAATGATATTGGGAACCTGTGATATTTACAAGAACATGGAGGTGAAATATAAGTATGAAAACAGAAATCTAGGTAATATTTGAAGCCCAGAAGGACTTTGGGCCCTTGATTGGGATACTTAGCTTAAATTATGTTCTGTGTGACCTTTGCATTTTGTGTCCAGAATATTAGTGTGATAATATATATATGTAGCTAAGGTGACATGAGTATTTCTTTCACCATTTCTGTGAGCAATATTTTGAAAACTTATAAATTAGTACTGGGGATACTATTAGGTTTACCCTGTTTTGATGAATATAGAGATGATGCATTAATAGACCATACTGTGAATAAATTATATAACTGGTTCCATATTTAAATAATGGATTGTATTGATATCTGAAAATATATAGAAAATCTTATATTGATATACATACATTCATTCCAACCAGTTATATATCTAATTGTAATGTTAGGGTTATCATTTATCATGAATAGTGTGTGAGTTTTGCCTCAAAAATGATTATGGAATCGAAAATAATATGTTTAGAAAGAAGTCTAGTAAAAAGACCAGTCAAGAAACATGGAGGAACATATGTCTTCCGAAGGAGGAAGTGATTGAAAGTGAACCAAATGTTTATAAATTTGTAAACTTGTGAATGAAAGGAAATATCTTATGATGTCCATGAACTGAAGAAATAATAACGTACCAGGTTTGAATAAAAATGAACTTTAACAAACACAATAGAGACATTAGGAATTCTGGCAAAGTATAGTTCGCAGTGAAAGGTTAATAAAATAAGTACTTGTCACTTCCTGTTTTTCTGCATGCTTAACAAAACACTTTTGAAATATTGAGAACTGTTTGCTAATCTTATTCCTAGAATGTGCTGTCCCCAATTGCCAAACTGCAGAATGTACTCCCTCAACTGGTTGCACGCAAACCGCTCACTCGCCCGGACCCATCAATAAACTTACCCCCCTGCCCTGTCCAAGGGAAATATATAAGCTCTGCTTAAGCTGTTCTCTGGGCTCTCTGCTCTATTCAAGTGAGCTCTGAGCCATAGCATGCTGGACCCCCAATAAACCCTTTGCTTTTGCATGAGACAGTCTCTTGGTGGTCTCTTCCCCCGATTGTCACCGGACCTTTACATATGGAGGTTCCACTGAGATCCGGCAGCGGTGGACAAGAGACCCCAACAAACTCCTCTCAGGGTAAGTAAGGTGACTCTTTCTGGTCAGGTTTCAGGTCAGGGCTTGGCAAAATGGATGTCAATGAAGAGCGTGAGCTCTCTCCAACGATGGCTGACAGTCATGTCACAGAGCCACAGGCCAAGTCCCTGGGTGACGTCATAGAGGACTCAGAAAATTGAGGAACAATAGTCTCCATGACTCAGTGATATTTTGTTTCAGATTCGTTATTGCCAACCGATCGGGTTCTGCCAACTACTAAGTCCTGGTCTCAGTGTTGGACTTCCATATCCTGTCTTTATTGTCTTGTCTTGTCTTTATTGTCTTGTCTTGTCTTGTCGGCTGGCCGGTCCAATAATAATCCTCATATTATTGCTAACTATTAAACCCTGCTTGCTCAACCATGTAATTTATTTTCTCCAAGCTCAAATTGGACAAGTTAAACTAATGGTAATACCCCACTAGCAGACATAGAATGTGACACCCCCCAATGATCATTTTTATGATTAAAAGTAGCCAGAAAAAGAAGTGTCGAATGAAAGGTTAATAAAATATGTAGTTGTCACTTCCTGTTTTTCTGTACGCTTAACAAAACACTGTTGAAATCTTGAGAAATGTTTGCCAATCTTGTTCCCAGAATGTGCTGTCCCCAACTGTTAAACTGCAGAATGTACTCCTTCACCAGGTTGCATGCAAATTGACCACTCGCCCTGACACATCAATAAACTTCCCTCCCTGCACTCGCAAGGGAAAGTATTTAACCTCTGCTTAAGCTGTTCTCAGGGCTCTCTACTCTTTTCAAGTGAACTCTGAGCCCCAGCATGCTGGACCCCCAATAAACCCTTTGCTGTTACATGAGATAGATTCTTGGTGGTCTCCTCTTCCGACACTCGACCGACCTTTACTTGGATGATTGAATGTAGAAGAGAACATCCAGTCAAAAGGGATAGTCAGTAGGATTAGGAATATAGTCCGTAGGTTTAGGAAGAATAGTGAGTATAGGATTTGGACCAAAAGTTCTTTAGTAATAGGGTTTCGGTTAGAGAATGAATGTAAATGTCAGCACATGTGAAGAATGAGTCACAATGATGAACTGGGGAAAATATGTAGGAAAGCAGATATCAATAGAGACATTAGGAAATCAGGCAAAGTATAAAGTGAGTGATAGGATTAGACATTATCAACAGGGTTGAGTTTCAATATATAATCTTAGGAAGAAACAAATATGTAGTCACCAATAGGATTGACATTTGAGAGTATTAGGCAACCTGGACATGAATGTTTTTAATAATACAGGTTCACTTTCTATTTAGCCTTTGGTACAATCATAAGTGTGACTTTTGCATTTTGTGTTCCGAATATTACTGTGATAAAATGTATATGTAGATCAGGTGACATGAGTATTTCTTCCACAATTTCTGGGAGCAATATTTTGAAGACGTATAAATTGAGCACTCTAGGATATGCCAACAAACAATTCTTACACAAACTTTTACCAATGTGGTTCCAAAGGTAGAGGCGCATACGCAAGGAATGCAAAGTGAACTAATTCTAACCAAAAAAAAAGAAAAAAAAATTGATACTTTATCTTCCACTTCTTGTGCCACTCCTGTTTCAAATTACTTAGTCTTGACTGCATGTCTCCTGCAGAAATAATCAAAATCTCTGGAATACGTCTTTTGTTTGTTTTGCTTTTGCGGTGCTGCAGATAGAACCCAGGGCCTCCACATGCTTCGGAAAGCACTTGACTGCTAAACTACATCCATGCTCCCCACCCCCACTACTTTTTTGTTGTTTTGAGAAAGGGTCTTAGTAGCTGGGATTTCAGGCATGCACTATTGCACCAGACTCCTGAATATATCTTGCCACTACATTTAGATGCAGAATTGGCTCAACAATAAGAAATTAAGAGGGTGTGAATAAAATAGTAATAGTGAAGAACCACTAAGAATACAGAGAAAGCACACTAAACAATACCTTTTGTTCAAATGCAATCTCTTTTAAAAGATTTTTTAAATGGATGACAATAAACTTCTGAAAAACAGACACAAATATCTTTCCTATCCTTTGCCTGAATTTCAATACTTTAAATTTTATTTTAATTACAGCTTTACTGAGATACAAATTTATATACCATGCAATCTATTGTATCACATGTGTATCTATTTTATATCCAGTATGGTTATTTCAATAAAATGACACACTAACTTTTCTGAATGAGTAGAATTACTAGTTACTACTAGGGTTCAATTCCTAGCTTTGCAAAAGCAAACAAACAAACAAACAAAGTTGGCTAACGGATCATATATTCTAATATTCCTAGCATTTTTTCAGTACAAAAAACCCACATTATCCCACAAAGGGATATGAAATAGAATTATATTTTTTCATCTGGGTATGCTAAAGACAAGTCTATTTAGAAAATCCTGTTGTTTCAAATGTTGTTGAAAATAATATAAAAATACTTTAAGAAAGAATGCAAAATAAAAAAAAATAAATTAGTATTGGGGGTACAAAGAGGTGTACCCTGTGTCTATGAATATAGAAGTAATTCATGAATTGACAATACTGTGAATAAATAATATAACTGATTCCACTTCAAATAATGGATTGCTAGAATTGATATCTGAAAATATATAAGAAATCTTATATTGATATAGAATCATTCATTCCAATGAGTTATACATCTAATGGTAATATTAGGGTTATATTCTATCATGAAAGGTGTGTGAGATCTGCTTCAAAAGTGAGAATGGAAAAGGAAAATAATGTGTTTGGAAAGAAGTCTCATGAAAAGACCAGTCAAGAAACATAGAGGAATGCATGTGTTCTGAAGTAGAAAGTGATTGAAAGTGACACAAATGCAAATAATTTTGCTAACTTGTGGATGAAATACATATCCTATGATGTGAATAAACTGAAGAAATAGTAAAGTACCAGTGTTGAATAAAAATGAACGTCAAAATGTACATCATGTCCCATAGTAATCTACTTGGATTGATGTTAAACTGGGTCAGTTACTGTAGAAATATTAGGATTTGTATGCACCATTCACTGATGTTACTTGTCAGTACTAGAAAACAAATATGTATTTCAGGTGGATGAATAATTCTGAGAATAATCTTGTGAAAAGTTTATTATAAATCCACATACATGAATATGAATGAATTTAGGGTGTGTAAAAGAAGACAGAAGTATTTCATATTTTTAAAAATTTGGAGAGTATATATATATATATATATATATATATATATATATATATATATATATATATACACACACACACAAACAAACACATATACACACAGAGACATTGAAATGTAGCAATACATATGCCAATTGAAATTGATGTAGAAATACATATCGTCCAAAGATCCAAAAATATTTAATTTACTGAACATGGATTTGTGTATAATGTTGTTCAACTAGGAAGCTCCCCCTTAGGTTAAATTTTCAGTTCCAACAGCGTTTAGGAGGAGTGATCTCTTCTCATAATTTGTATCTGCCAAGTCAGCCACCTCACAAGAATGTACATTTGATACCAGGTAGGATTCTATATGTGCATATAAAAATGCATGTGCTGAATAGGCTACAGACAAACGGAGACAGGAATTCAAATACTTGTTAAATTTAAAAACACATGGACAACTATGTCAACAAAATATTGATTAGATTTATAACTCCTACACTATATAATGCAAAAGGTAAGTTCAACTATACACCATGCCTCCTCTGAACTTCTTGGATTTCTATTCTGTTTGGGTTATTGTTCTCCATCATATTAGGATTAGTAGTCAGATTCTAGTAGGTTATGGGTTAGTGTCAGGAATTCAGTATTTCGAATGGAAAATTGGAAAATGAATCCAATGTGTATGCAAATATGTGCTACAAAAAAATCTTCCAACTCTCATCCACAACAATGCCTTGAAATTACCTTCACCCCAAATAAGACACAATTAGAAGAGAAGAGGTAGAAAATCTGTGAATATATATCTGTAGTGGAATATGCTCAAAAGTTCACAATTTTGAAGGTTGTAGAGCAGTTTCCAAAAGTAAGGGACAGGGTAAACACTCCACAAACATGGAGCTCTGTTGGCCAAAAGATTTCTTGAGAAACTGCCTCTGAGGGTGGGCACTTGAAATATATGTGTTTGTCAGAAGCTTTAGCTTCCTTTCTAGTGAGACCATCAAAGCTGGGTCTGTATCTATGTGACAAGAAGATCTTGGTTTCTTATTTTCCAATGATCCTGAGGCAGCAGTGCTGATTTCTCTCTTTGTATGTAAACTGTGGCCACTGGGGGCTAAGTGTCACCCCATGTGGACTCTGAAGCCATTTGTTCATCCTCCAACTTTTGTGGTGTTTCTTGCTGCTGAACTGGGACATTGGTATTTGCTTCACGAAATACAATGAGTTCAACTGGAACACAGTGCTGGAGGAAGTTCTGTCACGTGTTGTGGGTCACGTTCTGCAGGAGAATGTACCAACCAGGCTTCAATACCAGATAGCTTGTCCCCTTAACCTCAGCAACCTGATTCTTAACATTACCCTGAAACCTCTCCATATACAAGATGCCTTTACATAGAAGGGTCTGCTGGCTGCACCATGTCAGTCACAAGCCATTTGGAAGTCAATAGCAGATCCACATGGTCCCACCACAGATATTTTATCACACACTACTGCTCTAGGTCCACTACTCAGCAGGCTCCAACTTATTGGCATTGCTGTTCTAGATAATTTTTATGAAACTCAGTCAATAAAGGCCCTGGCTAGTATACTCATGATCAGCAACAGACCATTTAAGAGTTCTCCAGTGCCACCTGTTAATGGCCTCCACAGGGCTTTGAAGAACTCATTTGACCCAAAGAATGCCTAATCTCACTTGATGGAGGTCAGAAACCTTAGAGAGGAAGGCAAGAGACTTCATCCACAATTACTGATCTTTTTGCCATTTTGGTTTTGAATGCACACATGGGATCTTTCTTTAGATCCATCAGGTGCTGAGAATCTAAGCTATAGCCTCACATAGGACCAAGAGGCTGATTCAGACGCATCCCTTTCCAAAGCAATTAAGCACAGAGCCACAGTTGATGTCCATTTATTTCCATTTGAAAGCTGTTTTCTTCAGGATTCACAAAGGGATGGCCTGAGGCAAAGACTTTCCTGACATTCAGGGCAACAGAACAATAGCAAAAGGCCCAAAGCAGGGTTTATCCACTGAGACTTTCCTGGACACACTGATATTAGAGTTTTCTGAGATGCTCGCCATTCCCTTCATCTATCTTGTACATGGCCATGTCACTCAGATTGGAGGTGGTACATATCTTGGACACAAAACAATGAGCCTATTCTTGAGAGTGACCAGAATTGAGGAAGAAATCAGGAACTTAGGAAGATTGCAGGTGTTGCCCATCCATAAGGCAAGGGGCAGTCCACTCCTAAATTGGGCAGGATGAATGCTGGGAAGATTTCTACTAGACAGGACACATTGATGCATTCTTTTTTCTAAGGTCTACAAGCACGAACACAGTGGGTTACAAAGACATGCAAAAAATCGCCTTGTCAAACGACTTACTAGAAGCAGTCCACTCCAAACCAAACAAACCGCCTTTCCTACCTATTCTCATAAGAAGAGACTAAACCACAAAATCACACACACACGCGCAAACGCACCTCCTTCATTCAAGTAGGTCTGTGACTATCTGGAGTGTCCTCTGACTGGTGGGCCATACTATGTTCCCCCAAAAGGCCTGTCCTGTCTCAGATCTGGTCGCGGTGAACCACTACAGGCTTTCTCAGGAAAGGCCCCTCTTCAGAGCTCTCCTGGCATTTGAAATCCTCATATCAGTAGGTACCAAGGAATACTTAGTCTATCCTTGGTTTTTCCAAACAATGGAGCCCACTGGCACTGGAACTGTGACAAGGTCTTGGTATTCTCTGTCTTCCTGGAGCCCAAGGTCAGGGAGTTTCTTCACCAAGGAAGTGAGGTAGGTCGCTTCATTCAGGAACTGAGTGACTTTACTGCCTTTGCAACCACTTTGTCCTAACAGGTGATTGCAAGGTTCCCATGAGGTGGAGGCTGCCCCTACTTCCCGAGACAGTTTCAACAGTTAGAATGGTATATCAACCATAGGAATCCGGGAACAGCTCTCCACACAGGCCTGGTTTGGTCCCTCTTCTCTACATTAAGAAAAGAGAGGCTGATTCAGACACAATGCTTCATCCTGAGTGCGTTGTTTGCCATGGAAGATGACTTTTGCTCTCTCAGGTCCTTCATAGCTGCCTATGTCTTCTCCAGGGATCGTTTCTGCTTAAAACTTTGAGGATCTCAGCATCTGGAAGATCCCCTACATTCCTGTATTGTAAGACCAACTCTGTCGCTGCTCTTCTGTAAAGTTAGATTGAGGGAACAGTGTTTGGTTAGGCTTAATAACAGGTTCGATTTGGATTAAGAATCATTCTGAGCGATGAATAATGGTATTGGGAATGTGCGATATTTACAAGAATATTTAGGTGAAATATAAGTATGAAAACAGAAATCTAGGTAAAATTTGAAGCCCAGAAGGGCATTGGGCCTTTAATTGGGATACTTAGCTTTGACTTACGTTCTGCACAGATGTCTTAAATAAATCCATATACAATGTCATAGGACCTTGTACCTTGGATGATTGAATGTCACGAGAATATCCAGTCGAAAAGCTATAGTCGGTAGGATTAGGAAAAGTGTCGGTAGGTTTAGAAAGAATAGTGATTATAGGTTTTGGAGGAAATGTTTTTAGCAATTGGGTTTCGGTTAGAAAGTGAATTTAAATGTCAGCACATGTGAAGAGTCAGTCAAAATGATAAACTGGGAAAATATTTAGGAAAGCAGAAATCAATAGAGACATTAGGATATCAGGCAAAGTATAAAGTGAGTGATAGGATTACACATTTTCAACAGGCTTGAGATTGAATATATAATCTTAGGAGGAAAAAAATATATAGTCACCAATAGGATTGACATTTGAGAGCGGTAGCAACCTGGACAGGAATATTTTTAGTAATCCATGCTCACTTTTCATTTAGGTTTTGGTACAATCATAACTGTGACCTTTGCATTTTGTTTCCAGAATATTACCGTGATAACATGTACATGTAGATCAGGTGACATGAGTATTTCTTCCACCATTTCTGGGAGCAATATTGTGAAGACGTATAAGTTAGTACTGGGGGTACAAATAGGTGTACCCTGTGTCTATGAATATAGAGATAATGCATGAATAGACCATACTGTGAATAAATAGTATTACTGGTTCCAACTTTGAATAATGGATTGAATTGATAAATGAAAACATAGAGGAAATCTTATATTGATATATATACATTCATTAAAACCAAATATACATCTAATGGTAATATTAGGGTTATGGTTCATCATGAAGAGTGTGTGAGTTTTGCTTCAAAAATGATTAAGGAAATCGAAAAAGAAACCTCATGAAAAGATCAGTCAAGAAATATGGAGTTATACATGTGTTCTGAAGCAGGAAGTGATTGAAAATGAAACAAATGCCTATTAATTTTCGAATTTCTAGATGAAATATATATTTTATGATGTGCATAAACGGAAGAAATTGCAATGTACCAGTGTTGAATAAAAATGAATTTCAAAATACACATCATGTCCCATAGAAATCTATTTGCATTGATGTTAAACTGGGTAAGTTACTGCAGAAATACAAGGATTTGTATGCACCATTCACTGAAGATAGTTCTCAGTACGAGGAAACAAATATGTTTTTCAGGTGTGTGAATATTCCTGGGAATAATCTAGTGAAAAGTTGATTAAAAATCCACATACATGAATATGAATTATTTTAGGGAGTGTATAATAAGACACATATTTCATATTTTGAAAAATCTGGAGAGTATGTATACACACACACACAAAAACAGACTTTAAAAAGTAGGAATATATATGCCAATTGAAATTCACCATGAAATATATATCATCCACAGATCAGAAATATTTATTTTACTGAACATGGGTTTTTGTGTAAAGTTGTTCAACCAGGAAGCTCATCCATTGGTTGAATTTTCAGTTCCAGCATCATTTAGGAAGAGTGAACTATTCTAACAATTTGTATCTGCCAAGTGAGCCATCTCACAAGAATGTACGTGTGATTCCAGGTAGGATTCTATATGTGCATATAAAATTACATGTGCTGAATAGGCTGCAGAGAAAGGGAGTCAGGTATTCACATATTTGTTAACTTTAGAAATACATGGAGAAATATTTCAACAGAAAATTGACTAGATTTATAACTCCTACCCTATATAATGCAAAAGGCAAGTCCCACTATACAACATGCATCCTCTGAACTGCTTATATTTCTATTCTGTTTGGGTTTTTATTCTCCATCATATTAGGATTAGTAGTCAGAGTCTAGTAATGTAGTGGTTAGTGTCATGGATTCAGTATTTCTAATGGAAATTTGGAAAATGAATCCAATGTGTTTGTAAATATATGCTACACAAAAATCTTCCCACTCTCATCCAGAAAAATGCCTTGACATTACCTTCGCACCAAGAAAGACACAATTAGAGGAGAAGAATTAGAAAATGTGTGAATACATATATTCAATGAAAAATCCTCAGAAATTCACAACCTTGGAGGTGGTAGAGGAGTTTCCAAAAGTAAGGGACAGGATAAACACTCCACAAACATGGAGCTCTACTGGCCTAAAGACTTCTTGAGAAATGCCTCTGAGTTTGGGCACTTGAAATATATGTTGTTTTCAGGAGCTTTAGCTTCTTTCTAGTGAGACCATCAAAGCTGGGTCTGCATCTATGTGACCTGGAGGACATGGCATCTTATTTTTCAATGAACATGAGGCAGCAGTGCTGGTTTCTCTCTTTGCAGGTAAACTGTGGCCACTGGGGGCTAAGTGTCTCCCCGTTTGGACTGTGAAGCAATTTGGTCATGATCCACTTTTCGTTGTGTTTCTTGCTGCTGCACTGGGAGTTTGGTGTTTGCTTCATGAAATACAACGAGTTTATCTGGGACACAGTGCTGGAGGGAGTTCTGTCACGTGTGGTGGGTCAGTGTCTGCAGGAGAATGCACCAACCAGGCTTCTATCCAGATAGCTTTCCCCCTTGACCATAGCAACCTGATTCTGAACATTGCCCTGAAACCTCTGCATATAACAAGATGCCTTTACATAGAAGGGTCTGCTGCCTGCACCATGTCAGTCACAAGGCATTTGGAATCCAATGCTAGATCCTCATGGCCGTACCACTGATGTTTTATCACACACCTGCCCACCACTGCTCTAGGTCCACTTCTCAGCAGACTCCAACTTACTGGCATCTGTGTTCTACACCATGTTAAAGAAACCCAGTCAATCTAGGCACTCTCTGGTATACTCATGATCAGCAACAGGACATCCAAAGGTTCTCCAGTGCCACCTGGTCATGGTAATTTTAAAAATTTCATGATATTTATGTAACCATTTTCAAGGATGAAGTTGGAGGCATTGTGGGTTTCAATTATTCAGAAACCATTAAATGGCGAGGAATCTCATTTTAATGAAAGCTCTGGAGAACTCTCACAGGCAAGGCTTCCCAAATAGTGGCCAAAACGTCACTTGAAGCCAGGCCCATTGAGGTCTAAAATGTGAGGTCCATGTGTGTTTTGACTCTCAATTGTGGCTGCCATGTCTTTCAGAATAAAATTATGTGATTCTCTGGCTGAGAGTCCCAGTGAACTGTGGAAAGTCCCCCTGGGACTAGATCACAGCTTCCAATGGCGACTCTCATGCGTTGCCTCCGAAAATCTTAACACAATTCATGGCAATTATTCTCTGAGGTCAGTTCAAGAACTGAGTCTCTAAGGGGAATCACACCAGAATTCAACCCAGGTTGAACCAGTAATCTCTCACAATTAAAACCTAAACACTCCCACATGACCCTCATCTTCTTCCATATAGACACTCATCATAACCTCTGGCTGGAGGTTTCCATGAGGGCACAGCCCAAGACAGTGTCCAAAATAAGCTTCCTTGTCCCTCATTTGCCTAAAGTCAAATTTGCCTGGACACCCTTCCTATGAACCAGGAGTGATCAAATAGGCCTGACATTTATACTGCTCCACTTCTCCAATTTGAGGCCTACTGACTGAGGGGTTTAAATTCTTTTTGGGAATTGGACGCATGAGAAACTACAAGAACTATGGGCAAGCCACTGCAGAGCTTTGAAGAACCCATTTGACACAAAGGATCCCTATTCTTCCTTGATGGAAGTAAGTGCCCTACCAGAGGAAGGCAAGAGACTTCATCCACAATGACTCTACTTTTAGCCATTTTGGTTTTGGATGCACATATGGAATCTTTCTTTAGATCCATAAGGTGCATAGAATCTAAGCCACAGCCTCACACAGGGCCAAGAGGCTGATTCAGACACATCCCTTTCCAAAGCAATTAAGCAAAGAGCCACAGGAGATGCACATTTATTTCCAATTGAAAAGTCTTTTGTTAAGGCTTCCAAAAGTTTTGGCCTGAGGAAAACACCTTCCTGACATTCAGGGCAACAGAAAAATATGTATGCATAAGGCCCAAAGCAGGGTTTCTCCACTGAGATATTCCTGGTCACACTGCTATCTGAGTTTTCTGAGATGCTCGGCCATTCCATTCAGCTATCCAGTACATGGCCATTTCACAGACCTTGGAGGTGGTACATATCTTGGACACACAACCATGAGTCTATTCTTGAGAGTGACCAGAATTGAGTAAGAAATCAGGAACTTAGGAAGATTGCAGGTGTTGCCCATCCATAAGGCAAGCCGCAGTCCATTCATAAATTGGGCAGGATGAATGCTGGGAAGCTTTCTACTAGACAGGACACATCCATTGATGGATTCTCTTTTCTAATGTCTACAACCACTAACACAGTGGGATACACAGACATAGAAAAACTCGCATTGTCAAAGGACTTAGAAGAATCAGATAATTCCAAACCAAACAAACCTCCTTTCCTACATATTCTGAGAACATGAGACAAAACCACAAACCCCACCCGAACTCACAAATTCAACTTCTTCCCCCAAGTAGGTCTGTGACTATCCGGAATGTCCTCTGACTTGTGGGCCATACTGTGTTCTCCCGAAATGGCCTGTCCTGCCTCAGATCTGGTCACCTTGGCCAACTCTGTGAAGTTGTCAGGAGCCAGTGTTGAGCCACTACCTGCTTTCTCAGGAAAGGGCCCTCTTCAGAGCACTCCTGGCATTTGGCCATCCTCACATCAGTAGGTACCAAGAATGACTGACGCTGTCCTTGGTAAATCCAACAAGTGAGCCCACTGGAACTGTGACTGGGACTGGCTCTGGGTGCCTGGCTACTTGGGTCACAAGTTCAGAGAGTTCCATCACCAAGGAAGTTAGGAAGGTCATTTCTTCAGGAACTGAATGAGGTCACTGCCGTGGCAACCACTTTGTCCTAACACTTGCTTCCAAGGGTCCCATGAGATGGAGGCTGCCCCTAATTCCTGAGACACTTTCAAAAGTTAGAATGGTATACCAACCATAGGTACCCAGGAACAGCTCTCCACACAGGCCCGGTTTGCTCCATCTCCTCTACGTTAAGGATAGAGAGTTGATTCAGCCTCAACCCTTCATCCTGACCAGGTTGTTTTCCATGGAAGATTACTTTTGCTCTCTCCGGTCCTTCATAGCTGCCTATATCTTCTCCAGGGATAATTTCTGCATTGACCTTTGAGGTTTTCAGCAGGTTGAAGATCCCCTACATTCCTGTATTGTAAGAACAAATCTGTCCCTGCTCTTCTGAATACTTAAATTGATGGAACAATGTATGGTTAGTGTTATTAACATGTTCAATTAAAACCAAAACACTACCACATGGCCCTTATATTCTTCCATATAGACACTCATCATTACGTCTGGCTGGAGGTTTCCACAAGGGGCGAAGCCCAAGACAGTGTCCAAAATAAGTTCCCTTGCCCCTCATTTGCCTAAAGTCTGGGTTTCCTGGACACCCTTCCTGTGAACCAGGATTGATCAAATAGGCCTGCCATTAATAATGCTCTTTTTCTCCTTTTTGAGGCCTACTGAACGTGAGGTATAGATTCTTTATGTGATTTGGAGTCATGTGAAACCCAAGCACCTTTTCTCGTCTTTGAAGAACTCATTAGACCCAAAGGATCCCTATTCGTACTTGATGGAGGTGAGGAGCCTAACAGAGGAAGCAAGAGACTTCATCCACAATGTCTGATCTTTTTGCCATTTTGGTTTTGGATGCACACATGGGATCTTTCTTTAGATCCATCAGGTGCTGAGATTGTAAGCCACAGCCTCACACAGAGCCGAGAGGATGATTTAGACACATCCTTTTCTAAAGCAATTAATCTAAGAGCCACGGGTGATGCTCATTCATTTCCATTTGAAAGCAGTTTCTTCAGGCTTCACAAACTGGTGGTCTGAGGCAAAGACCTACCTGACATTCAGGTCAACAGAACAGTAGGTAAGCAAAAGGCACAAAGCAGGGTTTCTCTACTGAGACTTTACTGGTCACACTGATATCTGAGTTTTCTGAGATCCTCCCCATTCATTTCAGGTATCCAGTAAATGGCCATGTCACAGAGCTCAGAGGTGGTACATATCTTGGACAAAAAAAAATGAGCCTATTCTGGAGAATGGCCAGAATTCAGGAAGAAAACAGGAACTAAGGAAAATAGTAGGTGTTGCCCATCGATAAGGCAAGCAACAGTCCATTCATAAATTGGGCAGGATGTGTCCTGGAATGCTTTCTACTTGTCAGGACACATGCATTGATGCATTCACTTTTCTCATATCTTCAACCACCGACAAAGTGGGATACACAGACATAGAATCACTCACCATGTCAAATGACTTATTAAAAACAGTCCACTCCAAACCAAACAAACTGCCTTTCCTACCTATTCTCAGAACATGAGACAAAACCATAAACTCACATCTACACCCTCAAAGGCATATCGTTTACCCACATAGGTCTGTGAGTAACCAGAGTGTCCTCAGACTGATAGGCCATACTATGTTCCCGCGAAATGGCCTGTCCTGTCTCAGATCTGGTCTCCTTTACCAACTCTCTAAAGTTTTCAGGAGCCATCGGTGAGTCACTACCTGCTTTCTCAGGAAAGGCCCCTCTTCAGAGCTTTCCTGGCATTTAGTGATCCACAAGAAAGACTGACTCTGTCCTTGGTAAATCCAAACAAGTGAACCCACTGGGAAAGGGACTGGGACTGGCTCTTGGTGCCTGGCTTCCTGGATCCCAAGTTCAGAGGGTTCCATCACCGAGAAAGTGAGGTAGGTCACTTCCTTCAGGAACTGAATGAGGTCACTGCCTTGGCAACCACTTTGTTCTAACATTTGCTTCCAATGGCTCCATGACATGGAGGCTGCCCCTACTTCCTGTGTCACATTCACAAGTTAGAATGGTATACCAACCATAGGCACCCGGGAACAGTCAGAGTCTACTAGGGTATGGCTTACTGTCAGGAATTCAGTATTTCAAATAGAAAATAGGAAAATGAATCTAATGTGTATACAAATATATGCTAGACAAAAATCTTCCCACTGTCCTCCACAACAATGCCTTGATATTTCCTTCACCACAAGTAAGACACAATTAGTGGAGAATAGTTTGAAAATCTGTGAATATATATCTGGAAAAAAAATGAATGGAGTTCACAACCTTGGAGGTGGTAGAGGAATTTCCAAATGTAAAAGAAAGGATAAACACTCCACAAACATGGAGCTCTGGTGGCCTAATAAATTTTTGAGAAACTGCCTCTGAGTTTGGGCCCTTGAAATATTTGTTGTTGTCAGGAGCTTTAGCTTCCTTTGTAGTGAGACCATCAAATCTGGGTCAGCATCTATGTGACCTGGATGACATGGTTCCTTATTTTCTATTGAACATGAGGCAGCAGTTCTGAATTCTCTCTTTGTAGGTAAACTGAGGCCACTGGGGTCTAAGTGTCTAACCGTGTGGTCTGTGAAGCCATTTGGTCATACTCGAATTTTTGTGGTGTTATTTACTGCAGTACTCTGAGTTTGGTATTGGCTTCATGAAGTACAAGGAGATAAACTGGGACACAGTCCTAGAGGGAGTACTCTCATGTGTGGTGAGTGAGGGTCTGCAGGAGAATGCACCAACCAGGCTTCTATCCCAAAAAGCTTGCACCCATGTCCATAGCAACCTGATTCTGAACATTGCCATGAAACCTCTCCATATAACAAGATCCCTTTATTTGTAAGGGTCTGCTGGCTGCACCATGTCAGTCACAATCCATTTGGAAGCCAAGGGAAGATCCATGTGGCCCCACGACAGATGTTTTATCATACACCTGCCAACCACTGCTCTAGGCCCACTACTCAGCAGGTTCCAACTTTCTGGCATCTCTGTTCTACAACATTTTCATAAAACCCAGTCAATCAGGGCACTGTCTGGTATACTTGTGATCAGCAACAGACATCCAAAGATTTTCTAGTGCCACCTGTTCATAGGAATATCAAAAATTTTATGGTGTTTATCTAGCCAATTTTCAAGGATGAAGTTGGAGGCACTGTGGGTTTCAATTCATTCAGGAACCATGAAATAGTGAGGAAGCTCATTTCAATGAAAGCTCGGGACAACTCTCACAGGCAAGGCTTCCCAAGGAGTGGCCAAAAGGTCACATGAAGCCAGGCCCATTGAGGTTTACAATTGAGGTCCATGTGTGTTTTGACTCTCAACTATGACTGCTAAGTCTTTCTGAATAAAGTCATGTGATATCCTGGCTGAGAATCCCAGTGCTCTTTGGAAAGCCAACCTGGGCCTAGATCTCAGTCTCCAAGGGCAACTCTCATGTGTGGCCTCCTAAATTCCAAACACAATTCATGCCAATACATCGCTGAGATCTGTTCCAGAACTCAGTCTCTAAAGGGAATCACACAAGAGTTAAAGCCCAGGTTGACCCTGGAATCTTTTCCAACCGTAACACAAATGACCACAATTAAACCAAAACACTCCAACATGGCCCTCATCTTCTTCCATATAGACAGTCATAATAAACTCTGGTTGGAGGTTTCCATGAGGGGCGCAGCCCAAGACAGTGTTCAAAATAAGCTCACTTGCCACTCATTTGCCTAAAGTCAGGGTGACATGGAAACCCTTCCTGTGAACGAGGGGTGATCAAATAGGCCTGCCATTAATAGTGCTCTACTTCTCCAATTTGAGGCCTACTCTCTGTGGGGTATAGATTCTTTATGAGAATTGGGGTCATGAGAAAACCCAAGCACCTATGGTCTACCCTCTGAAGGGATTTGAAGAACCCATTTGAGTGAACCAAGGAGTTGGATCAAAAGACTTTAGATATAGGGTTTTGGTTAGAGAGTGAATGTAAATTTCAGCATATGTGAAGAGTCAGCCACAGTGATGAACTGGGGAAAATGTGTAGGAAAGCAGATATCAATAGAGATATTAGGAAATCAGGCAAAGTACAAAGAGAGTGATAGGATAAGACATTTTTAACAGGGTTGAGTTTGAATATACAATCTTAGGAAGAAACAAATATGTAGTCACCAATAGGAATGATATTCGAGATCATTAGTGAATCAGGACATGGATGTTGTTAGTAATACATGCTCACTTTCAATATAGGCTTTGGTACAATCATAAGTGTGACACTTGCACTTTTTGTCAGGAATATTACTGTGATGAAATGCATATGTATATCAGGTGACTAGAATATTTCTTCCACCATTTTTGAAAGCAATATTTTAAAGGCTTATAAATTAGTATTGGGGATACAAATAGGTATACCCTGGGTCTATGAATATAGAGATGATTCTTTAATAGACCATACTGTGAATAAATAATATAACTGGTTCAAAATTTAAATAATGGATTGAATTGATATCTGAAAATATACAAGAAATCTTACATTGATATACATACATTCATTCCGAACAGTTATACATCTAATGATAATATTAGTGTTACGGTTTATTATGAAGAGTGTGTGAGTTTTGTTTCAAAAGTGATTATGGAAATGGAAAATAATGTGTTTGGAAAGAATCTCATGAAAAGAACAGTCAAGAAACATGGAGGAATACATGTCTTCTCAAGTAGGAAGTGATTGAAATTGAACCAAATGCCTATAAATTTGTAAAATTGTGGATGAAATGATATATCCTATATTGCCCATAAACTGCAGAAATAGTAATGTACCAGTGTTGAATAAAAATGAACTTCAAAATACACATCATGTCCCATAGGTGTCTACTTGCATTGATGTTAAACTGGGTGAGTCACTGTAGAAATATTAGGATTTCTTAGCACCATTCCCTGAAGTTAGTTTTCAGTACTAGGAAACAAATATGTATTTCAGTGGATGTATATTTCTAAGAATAATCTTGTGAAAAATTGATTATATATCCCCATACAGGAACATGAATGAATTTAGGCAGTGTATAGTAAGACACTTATATTTCATATTTTGAAAATCTGGAGACTATATATATATATAGACACAAACCCACACACATTATAATGTAGCAATATATATGCCAATTGAAATTCATCATGAAAAATAACTCATCTGCATATCAAAAAATATTCATTATACTGAACATGGATTATGTATAATGTTGTTCATCTAGGAAGGTCACCCATGGGTTGAATTTTTAGTTCCAACAGCCTTTAGGAGAAGTGATCTCTTCTCACAATTTGTATCTGCCAAGTCAGCCACCTCACAAGAATGTACGTGTGAAACCAGGTAGGATTCTATTTTTGCATATAAAAATACATGTGCTTAATAGGCTAAAGAGAAAGAGAGACAGAAATTCACATATTTCTTAACTTTAAAAACACATGGAGAATTATTTCAACAAATAATTGACTAGATTTATAACTCCTACCTTATATCATGGCAAGTACAACTACACACCATGCCTCTTCTGAACTGCTTGTATTTCTATTCTGTTTTGGTTATTTTTCTCATCATATTAGTATTAGTAGTCAGAGTCTATAAGGGTATGGGCTAGTGTCAAGGATTCAGTATTTCGAATGAAAAATTGAAAAATGAATCCAATGTGTATGCAAATATGTGCTACAAAAAAATCTTCCTTCTCTCATATAGAAGAATGACTTGACATTACCATTGCCCCAAGTAAGTCACAATTAGAGGAGAAGAGTTAGAAAATCTGTAAATATATATCTGCAACGAAAATGCTCAGGAGTGCACAACCTTGGAGGTGGTAGAGGAGTTTCCAAAAGTAAGTGACATGGGAAATACTCCACAGACATGAAGATCTGCTGGCCTAAACACTTCTTGAGAAACTGCCTTTGAGGTTGGGCACTTGAAATATATGTTGTTTTCAGGAGCTTTCGCTTCCTTTATAGTGAGACCATCTAAGCTGGGTCTGCATCTATGTGACCTGGAGGACATGGCATCTTATTTTCCAATGAACATGAGGCAGCAATGCTGAATTCTCTCGTTGTAGGTAAACTATTGCCACTGGGGGCTAAGTGTCTCCCCGTGTGGACTGTGAAACCATTTGGTCATCTTCCACTTTTCGTGGTGTTTCTTGCTGCTGCACTGGTAATTTGGTATTGGCATCACGAAATACAAGGAGTTCAACTGGGACACAGTGCTGGAGGGAGTTCTGTCACGTGTGGTACGTGTATCCTGGTCTACAGTAGAATGCACCAACCAGGCTTCTATCCCACATAGCTTGCCCCCTTGATCATAGCAACCTGATTCTAAACATTACTCTGAAACTTCTCCATATAACAAGATGCCTTTATATACAATGGTCTGATGGCTGCACCATGTCTGTCTCAAGACAATTGAAAGTCAATGGCAGATCCACATGGCCCCACCACAGATGTTTTATCACACACCTTCCCACCACTGCTCTAGGCCCACTACTCTGCAGTCTCCAACTTTCTGGCATCTCTGTTCTAAACATTTTCATGAAGCCCAGTCAATCAAGGCACTGTCTGGTATACTCATGATCAGCAAAAGTACATCAAAAGGTTCTCCAGTGCCATCTGGTCATGAAAATTTCTAAATATTCATGGTATTGATCTAGACAAATTTCAAGGATGAAGGTGGAGGCACTGTGGGTTTCAATTCATTCAGGGACCATTAAATGTTGAGGAAGCTCATTTCAATGAAAGATCTGGAGAACACTCACAGGCAAGGCTTCCCAAAGAGTGGCCAAAAGGTCACATGAAGCCAGGCCCATTGAGGTCTACAATGTGAGGTCCATGTGTGTTTTGACTCTCAACTATGGGTGCCAAGTCTTTCAGAATAAAATCATGTGATATCCTAGCTGAGATTCTCAGTACTCTTGGAAAAGCCACCCTGGGCCTAGATCTCAGTTTCAAAGGGCGACTCTCATGTGTGGCCTCCTGAAATCGCAACACAATTCATGGCAATACTTATCTGAGGTCAGTTCCAGAACTCATTCTCTAAGGGGAATCACACCAGTGTTCAAGCCCAGTTGGACCCAGTCATCTCTTCCATCTGCCACACAAATGACCACAATTAAAACCAAAGCACTCCCACATTGTCCTCATCTTCTTCCACATAGACACTCCTCATAACCTCTGGCTGGAGTTTTTCATGAGGGGCACAGCCCAAGACAGTGGCCCAAATAAGCTTTCTTGCCCCTCATTTGCCTAAAGTCAGGGTGGCCTGGACACCCTTCCTGTGAACTAGGAGTGATTAAATAGGCCTGCCATTAATACTGCTCCACTTCTCCACTTTGAGGCCTTCTTACTGTGGGGTTTAGTTTCTTCTTTTTTTAAAAAAAATTGAAATTTAATTGGAAAGTTAAAAAAAATTGTATTGCAGAATATTAAATTTCTTATGCAAAAGCCTTTATCTTGTTTGTGAGGGAAACCTTGATGCCTTGCCAATCTGGTTATATGGAGACACTGAAAATTTTCTGTTACATACTACATGGATGAATGGCTACAGCACATCGTTTTTTCAAACTGAAAGGCAGATAACAGCAAGTAAGATAACAAATAAAAGCCAATTTTATTAAAAAATAAAGTTGTAAAATGTCTCAAATATTGGAAATTAAATTCCTTTTTTTTTCTTTTTTTTGGTTGTTCAAAAGCTCATGCTATATCATCTTTCATACATTTGACTCATTTGGGTTATGAACTCCCATTTTTACCCCAATACAAATCGTAGAATCATATCAGTTACACACTCACGTTTTTACATAATGGCATATTAGTGATTGTTGTATTCTTCTACCTTTCCTATCCCCTACTATCCCCCTCCCCTCCCCAACCATCTACCCTCTATACCTCATCTGCTATTGTTCAATTCTCTCCCTTGTTTCCCCCCCTTTCCCCTCACAACCTCTTATATGGAATTTTGTGTAACATTAAGTGTCTCCTACCATTTCCATATGCTTTCCATTCTCTCTCCCTTTCTCTCCCCCCACTCATCTCCATTTAGTGTTAATATTTTCTTCATGCTCTTCTTCCCTGCTCTGTTCTTATTTGCTCTCTTTATATCAAAGAAAACATTTGGCATTTGTTTTTTAAGGATTGGCTAGCTTTGCTTAGCATTATATGTTCTAATGCCATCCATTTCCCTTCAAATTCAATGATTTTTGTCATTTTTTAATGCTGCATAATACTCCATTGTGTATAGATGCCCCTTTTTTATCCATTCGCCTATGGAAGGTCATCTAGTTTGGTTCCACAGTTTAGCTATTATGAATTGTGCCGCTATGATCAGTGATGTGGCAGTATCCCTATAGTGCGCTCTTTTAAGATCCTCAGGGAATAGTCCGAGAAGTGAGATAGCTGGGTCAAATGGTGGATCCTTTCCCTGCTTTCCCAGGTATCTCCATACAGCTTTCCAAATTGGCCTCAACATTTTCCAGTCCCACCAGCAGTGTACAAGTGTACCCTTTTCCCCACATCCTCGCCAACACTTATTGTTGTTTGATTTCATAATGGCTGCCAATCTTACTGGAGTGAGATGGTATCTTAGGGTGGTTTTGACTTGAATTTCCCTAACTGCTAGAGATGGTGGGCATTTTTTCATGTTCTTGTTGATGGATTGTATGTCCTCCTCTGTGAAGTTTCTGTTCAGGTCCTTGGCCCATTTGTGGATTGGTTTATTTGTTATCTTATTGTTTAATTTTTGAGTTCTTTGTATATTCTAGATATTAGGGCTCTATCTGAAGTGTGAGGGGTAAAAATTTGTTCCCAAGATGTAGGCTCTCTATTTACCTCTCTTATTGTTTCTCTTGTTTCGAAAAGAACTTTTTAGTTTAAATAAGTCCCATTTGTTGATTCTTGTTATTAACTCTTGTGCTATGGCTGTCCTATTAAGGAATTTGGAGCCCAACCCCACAGTATGTACATCGTAGCCAAATTTTTCTTCTATTAGATGCAGTGTCTCTGATTTTATATCTTGCTCCTTGATCCATTTAGAGTTAACTTTTGTGCATGGCGAGAGAAAGGGATTCATTTTCATTTTGTTGCATATGGATTTCCAATTTTCCCTGGACCACTTGTTGAAGATGCTATCCTTCCTCCATTGCATGCTTTTAGGCCCTTTTTCAAATATAAGAAAGTTGTACTTTTGTGGATTGGTTTCTGTGTCCTCTATTCTGTACCATTGGTCCAGCTGACTTTTGTGATACCAGTACCACGCTGTTTTTGTTACTATTGCTTTGTAGTACAGTTTGAACTCTGTTATCGCTATACATCCTGATTCACACTTCCTGCTTAGAATTGCTATTGCTATTCTGTGTCTATTGTTTTTCCATATGAAATTCATGATTGCTTTATATATTTCTACAAGAAATGCCATTGGGATTTTGATTGGCATTGCATTAAACCTGTAGAGAACTTTGGGTAATATCGCAATTTTGATGATGTTAGTTCTGCCTATACATGAACAGGGTACATTTTTCCATCTTCTAACATCTTCTTCTATCTCTTTCTTTAGAGTTATGTAACTTTCATTGTATAAATCTTTCACCTTTTTGTTTAGGTTGATTCCCAAGTATCTTATTTTCTATGAGGATATTGTGAATGGAGTGGTTTTCCTCATTTCAATTTCAGAAGTTTTGTTGCTGATATACAGGAATGCCTTTGATTTTTTCTTGTTGATTTTATATACTGGCACTTTGCTGAATTCATTTATTAACTCTAGCAGTTTCTTTGCATACCCTTTAGAGTTTGTTAAATATATTATCATGTCATCCTCAAATAGCGAATATTTAAGTTCTTCTTTTTCTATTTTTATGCCTTTAATTTCTTTTGTCTGTCTAATTGCTCTGGCTAGTATTTCAAGAACTAAACTGAATAGAAGTGGTGATAGAGGGCATCTCTGTCTTGTTCCAGATTTTAGAGGGAATGCCTTCAGTTTTTCTCCATTTAGGATGATGCTAGCCTGAGGTTTAGCATATATAGCTTTTACCATGTTGAGGTAAGTTCATGTTATCCCTAATTTTTATAGTGTTTTGAACATAAAGGAATGCTGTACTTTGTCAAACGCTTTATCTACATCTATCGAGATGATCATATGGTTTTTGTCTTTAAGTCTATTGATGTGGTGGATTACATTTATTGATTTCCATAAATTGATCCAGGCTTGCATCCCAGGAATGAATCCTACTTGATCATGAAGCACAATTATTTTGATATGCTTTTGTATTCAATTCACCATGATTTTATTGAGAATTTTTGCATCCAAGTTTATTAGAGGTATTGGTCTGTAGTTTTCTTTCTTTGAAGTGTCTTTGTCTGGTTTTGGAATCAGGGTGATGTTGGCCTCATAGAATGAATTTGGAGGAACTCCTTCTTTTTCTATTTTTTGAAATTGCTTGAAAAGTATTGGTATTAATTCTTCTTTGAGGGTTTTGTAGAACTCCACTGTATACCTATCCGGTCCAGGGCTCTTTTTGGTTGGTTGTCTTTTGATGGTTTCTTATTTTTCTTCCTTTGTTATTGGTCTATTTAAATTGTGGGTGTCTTCCTGACTCAATCTGGGCAGATCATATGACTTAAGAAATTTATCGATATCTTCTTTATCTTCTATTTTATTGGAATATAGGGTTTCAAAATACTTTCTAATTATCTTCTGTGTTTCTGTAGTGTGTGTTGTGATATTTCCATCTTTATTCCATATGTTAGTAATTTGAGTTCTCTCTCTTCTTCTCTTCGTTAGCATGGCTAAGGGCCTGTCGAACATATTTATTTTTTCAAAGAACCAACTCTTATTTATTTCAATTTTTACAATGTAGGTTTTTTGTTTCAATTTCATTGATTTCTCCTCTAATTTCAATTATTTCTTGTCTTCTACTACATTTGATGTTCTTTTGCTCTTCCTTTTTTAGGTTTTTGAGGTGTAGTGTGAGTTCATTTATTTGTTGTTGTTTTTTTTCTTTTTTTGAGGAAAGAATTACAAGAAATGAATTTCCCTCTTAAAACGGCTTTCATTGTGTCCCATACAAACCGGTATGTTTTGTCTCTATTGTCATTTGTCTCTAAGAATTTTTTTATCTCCTCCTTTATGTCTTCTGTAACCCAATGATCATTCAGTAACATATTGTGCATTTTCCATGTGATGTAGAATTTTTCCTTCCTTTTTTTTTTTTCATTGATTTAAAGTTTCAATCCATTACGATCAGATATGGTGCATGGTATTATCTCCATACCTTTATATTTACTAAGAGTTTCCCTATTGCATAATATATGGTCTATATTGGAGTAGGATCAATGTGCTGCTGAGAAGAACGTGTATCCACTTGATGATGGTTGATATATTTTATATATGTTGGTTACGTCTAGGTTATTGATTGTGCTATTGAGTTCTATAGTATCTTTATTCAGCTTTTGTCTGGAGGAAGGCAAGAGACTTCATCCACTATGACTGCCCTTTTTGCCATTTTAGTTTTGGATGCACACATGGGATCTTTCTTTAGATCCATCAGGTGCTCAGAATCTAAGCCACAGGCTCACACAGGGCCAAGATGCAGATTCAGAAACATCCCTTTCCAAAGCAATTAAGCAAAGAGCCACAGGTGATGCACATTTATTTCCATTTGAAAACTGTTTTCTTCAGTCTTCACAAAGGGGTTGCCGGAGGCAAAGACCTTCCTGACATTCAGGGCAACAGACAGGGAAGCAAAAGGCCCAAAGCAGGGTTTCTCCACTGAGACTTTCTTGGTCACACTGATATCTGAGTTTTCTGAGATACTCGCCATTCCCTTCAGCTATCCAGTACATTGCCATGTCACAGTGCTTGGGGTGGTACATATCTTGGACACAAAACCATGAGCGTATTCTAGAGAGTGGCCAGAATTCAGGAAGAAAACAGGAACTTAGGAAGATGGCGAGTGTTGCCCATTTATAAGGCAAGCTGCAGTTCATTCATAAATTGCACAGGATGAATGCTGGGAAGCTTTCTAGTAGACTGGACAAATCCCTTGATGCATTTTCTTTTCTAATGTCTACAACCACGGACACAATGGGATATATAGACACAGAAACACTCGCCTTGTCAAATGACTTACTAGAAACAGTCCACTCCAAAACTAACAAACCACCTTTCCTACCTATTCTGAGAACAGGAGACAAAACAACAAACCCACAACCACACCCACAAAGACACCTCCTTCCCCCAGTAGGTCTCTGACTATCCAGAGTGTCCTCTGACTGGTGGGCCATGATATATTCCCCCATATTGGGGTGTCCTGTCTCTGATATGGTCTCCGTGGCCAACTCTGTGATGCTGTCAGAAGCCAGCGATGAGCCACTACCTGCTTTCTCAGGAAAGGCCCCTCTTCAGATCTTCCTGGCATTTGGCCAACCTCACATCAGTATGTACCAAGAAAGACTGACTCTGTCCTTGGTAAATCCAAACAAGTTTGACCACTGGGACTTGCATTGGGACTGGCTTTGGGTGCCTGGCTTCCTGGATCCCATGTTCAGAGAGTTTCATCACCAAGGAAGTAAGTTGAGTTCATTTCCTTCAGGAACTGAATGAGGTCACTACCCTGGCAACCACATTTTCCTAACAGTTCCTTCCGAGGGTCCCATCAGATGGAGGCTGCACCTACTTGCTCTGACATTTTCACAAGTTAGAATGGTATATCAACCGTAGGCACCCGGGATCAACTCTCCACACAGGCCTGGTTTGGTCCATCTTCACTACATTAAGAAAAGAGAGGCTGATTCAGACACATCCTTTCATCATGACCAGGATGTTTGCCATGTAAGATGACTTTTGCTCTCTCAGGTCCCTCATAGCTGCCTACATCTTCTCCAGGGATTATTTCTGCATGGACTTTTGATGTTGTCAGCTGGTGGAAGATCCCCTACCTTCCTGTATTGTAAGACCAACTCTGTTCCTGCTCTTCTGTAAATGAGATTGAGGGAACAGTGTATGGTTAGGGTTAATAGCATGTTCGATTTGGGTTAGGAATAATTATGCTGGATGAATAATGGTATTGGGAACCTGTGATATTTATAAGAATATAGACGTGAAATATATGTATGAGAACAGAGATCTAGGAAAGATTTGAAGCCCAGATAGGAATTGAAACCACGATTGGTATACTTAGCTTGAATTATGTTCTGCACCGAGGTCTCAGATAAATTGATATACAATGGCATAGGACCGTGTACCTCGGATGTTTGAATGTAGAAGAGAACATGCAGTCAAAAAGGGATAGTCTGTAGGATTAGGAAGATAGTCAGTAGGTTTAGGAAGAATAGTGAGTATAGGAGTTGGACCAAAAGTTCTTTAGCAATAGGGTTTCAGATAGAGAGTGAATGTAAATGTCAGCACATTTGAAGTTACAGTCACAATGATGAACTGGGGACAATATGTAGAAAAGCAGATATCAATAGGGACATTAAGAAATCAGGCATAGTATAAAGTGAGTGATAGGATTAGATATTTTCAAAAGGCTTGAGGTTGAATATATAATCTTAGGAAAAAAACAAATATGTAGTAACAAAGAGGATTGACATTTGAGAGCATTACTCAACCTGGACAGATGTTTTTAATAATCCATGCTCACTTTCCATTTAGGCTTTGGTACAATCATAAGTGTGACCTTTGCATTTTGTGTCCAGAATACTACTGTGATAAATGTATATGTAGATCAGGTGACATAAGTCTTTCTGCCACCATTATGGGGAGCAATATCCTGAAAACTTATAAATTAGTACTGGGGATACGAAAAGGTGTACCCTGTGTTGATGATTATTCAGATGATGCATGAATAGACCATATTGTGAATAAAGTATATAACTGGTTCCAACTTTAAATAATGGATTGAATTTGCATCTGAAAAAAATATATGAAATCTTATATTGATATACATAAATTCATTCCAACCTGTTATATATCTAATGGTAATATTAGGGTTACAGTTTATCATGAAGAGTGAGTTTTGCTTGAACAATGATAATGGAATCGAAAATAATGTGTTTAGAATGAAGTCAAGTTAAAAGAACAGTAGAGAAATATGGAGGAATACATGTGTTCTGAAATAGTAAGTAATTGAAAGTGAACCAAATGCCTATAAATTTGTGAAGTTGTGAATGAAAAAAATATATCCTATGTTGTACATAAACTGAAGAAATTTTAATGTACCAGTGTTTAATAAAAATGAACTTCAAAATACACATCATGTCCCATAGAAATCTATTTGCATTGATGTTAAACTGGGTCAGTTACAGTAGAAATATTAGGATTTGTAAGCACCATTCACTGAACTTAGTTTTCAGTAGTAGGAAACCAATATGTATTTCAGGTGGTTGAGTATTTCTTAGAATAATCTTGTGTAAAGTTGATTATACACCCAAATACATGAATACGAATGAATTTAGGGAGTGTATAATAAGATACATATATTTCATATTTTGGAAATTCTGGAGAATATATATATATATATATATATATATATATATATATATATATATATATATACACACACACAAATACACACACAAACACACACACACAAATTAATATGTAGAAATATATATGCCAATTGAAATTCATCATAAAATATAATTCATTCACATATCCAAAAATATTCATTTTACTTAACATGGATTTATGTATAATGTTTTTTACTAGGAAGCTCACCCATAGGTTGAATTTTCAGTTCAATCAGTATTTAGGGGGAGTCATCTCTTTTCACAATTTTTATATTCCAATGTCAGTGAGCTCACAAGAATGTACGTGGGATACCTGGTAGGATAGTATATGTGCATAAAAAATACATGTGCTGAATAGGATACAGAGAAAGGGAGACAGGAATTTACATATGTGATAACTTTAAAAACTCATGAAGAAATATTATAATAAAAAGTTGACTAGATTTAAAACACATACTCTTGATAAAGCAGAAGGCAAATACAAGTATACACCATGCTTCCTATGAAAGGACTGTATTTCTATTCAGTTAGGTTTCTTTTTCTCCATCATATTAGGATTAGTAGTCAGATTCTAGTAGGGTATGGGTTGGTGTCAGGGATTCAGTATTTCAAATGGAAAATAGAAAAATTAATCTAATGTGTATGCAAACATGTACTACAGGAACAATTTCCCACTCTCTTCCAGAACAATGGCTTGACATAACCATCACTCCAAGTAAGACACAATTAGAGGAGAGGAGTTAGAAAATTTGTGAATACATATGAGAAATGTAAAATGCTCAGAAGTTCACAACACTGGAAGTAGAAGAACAGTTTCCAAAAGTAAGGGAGAGGGTAAACACTTCACAAACATGGAGCTCTGCTGGCCTAAAGACTTCTTGAGAAACTTCCTCTGTGGTTGGGCACATGAAATATTTGTAATTGTCAGGAAATTTAGTTTCGTTTGTAGTGACACCATGAAATCTGGGTCTGCATCTATGTGACCTGGAGGACATGGTTCCTTATTTTCTAATGAAAATGAGGCAGCAGTTCTGAATGCTCTCTTTGTAGGTAAACTGTGGCCACTGGGAGCTAAGTGTCTTCCCGTGTGGTCTGTGAAGCCATTTGGTCATGCTCCAATTTTCAGGGTGTTTCTTACTCCTGAACTGGGAGTTTCGTATTAGATTCATGAAATACAAGGAGTTCAACTGCGACACAATGATAGAGGGAGTTCTGTCACGTGTGGTTTGTCATGGTCGACAAGAGAATGTACGAACCAGGCTTTAATCCCACATAGCTTTCCCACTTGACTATAGCAACCTGATTCTGAACATTGCCCTGAAACCTCTCCATATAAAAAGATGCCTTTACATATAAGGGTCGGCTGCCTGCACCATGTCAGTTGCAAGTCTTTTGGAAGCCAATGGAAGATCCAGTTGATCCTACCAAAAATATTTATTTACACACCTACAGTCCACTGCTCTATGCCCACTACTCAGCAGGCTCCAACTTACTGGCATCTCTGTTCTACAACATTTTTACGAAACCCAGTCAATCAAGGCACAGTTTGGAACCATCATGATCAGCAACAGGACATTCAAAGTTTATCCAGTGCCACCTGGTCATGGAAATTTCAAAAATTTCATGGTATTTATCTAGCCATTTTTCAAGGATGAAGTTGGAGGCACTGTGGGTTTCAATTAATTCAGGAACCATTAAATGGTGAGGAAGCTCATTTCAATGAAAGCTCTGGAGATCACTCACGGGGAAGGCTTCCCAAAGAGTGGCCAAACGGTCACATGAATCCAGGCCCATTGAGGTATACAAAGTGAGATCCATGTGTGTTTGTATTCTCAACTAAGGGTCCCAAGTCTTTAAGAATTAAATCATGTGATATCCTGGCTCAGAATCCCCGAGCACTGTGGAAAGCCATCCTGGGCCTAGATCTCAGATTACAAGGGTGATTCTCATGCGTGACCTCCTAAAATCCCAACACTATTTTTTGCAATACTTCTCTGAGGTCAGTTCCAGAACTCAGTCTCTAAGGGTAATCACACCAGAGTTCAAGATCCGGTGGACACAGTCATCTCTTCCAACTACCACACAATTGACCACAATTTAAACCAAAACACTCCCATATGGACCTCATCTCCTTCCATATAGACACTCATCATAACCTCTGGCTGGAGGTTTCCATGAGGGGCGCAGACCAAGACAGTATCCACAATAATCTACCTTGCCCCTCATTTGCCTAAAGTCAGGGTGGCCTGGACACGCTTCCTGTTAACCAGGAGTGATCAAATAGGCCTGGTGTTAATACTGTTCTGCTTGTCCAATTTGAGGCCTACTGACTGTCAGATATTGATTCTTTATGTGAATTGGAGTCATGAGAAAACCCAAGCACCTATGGGCTAGCCTCTGCAGGTTTTGAAGAACTCGTTTGACCCAAAGGATTCCTATTCTCACTTGATGGAGGTCAGGAACCTTACAGAGGAAGGCGAGAGACTTCATGCCAATGACTGCTCTTTTGGCCATTTTGGTTTTGAATGCACGCATGGGAAATTTCTTTAGATCCCTCAGGTGCTGAGAATCTAAGCCACTGCCTCATACAGAGCCAAGGGGCTGATTCAGACACATCCCTTTTCAAAGCAGTTAAGGAAAGAGCCACATGTATGCCCAATAATTTCCATTTGAAAACTGTTTTCTTCAGGCTTCACAAAAGGGTGGCCTGAGTCAAAGACCTTCCTGAAATTCAGGAAAACAGAACAATAGGTAAGCAAATGGTCCAAAGCAGGGTTGCTCCACTGAGAATTTCCTGGTCACACTGATACTTGAGTTTTCTGAGATGCTTGCCATTTCTTTCAGCTATCCAGTACATGGCCAGTCACAGAGCTTGAAGGTGGTACATATCGTGAACAAAAAACCATGGTCCTATTCTGTAGAGTGGCCAGAATTCAGAAAGAAAACAGGAACTTAGGAATATAGCAGGTATTGCGCATCAATAGGGCAAGCTACAGTCCATTCATAAATGGGGCAATTTGAATGCTGAGAAGCTTTCTACTAGACAGGACACATCCATTGATGCATTCTCTTTTCTAATGCATACAACCACGGACACAGTGAAATACTGAGACATAGAAACACTCGCCATGTCAAAAGACTTACTAGAAACACTAAACTTCAATCCAAACAAACCGACTTTAATACCTATTCTAGGAAAATGAGACAAAACCACAAACCCACAACAACACCCACAAAGGCACCTCCTTCCCCCAAGTAGGTCTGTGACTATCCAGAGTGTCCTCTGACTTGTGGGCCAAAATATGTTCCCCCAAATTGGCCTGTCCTGTCTCAGATCTGGTCTCCTTGGCCAACTCTGTGAAGTTCTCAGTAGCCAGCGGTGAGCCACTACCTGCTTTCTCAGGAAAAGCCCCGCTTCAGAGATTTCCTCTCATTTGGCCTTCCTCACATCTGTAGGTACCAACAAAGACTGACTCTGTCCTTGCTGAATCCAAACAAGTGAGACCACTGGGACTGGAACAGGGACTGGCTCTGGGTGCCTGGCTTCCTGGATCCCAAATTCAGAGAGTTCCATCACCAAGGAAGTTAAGTGAGGTCCCTTCCTTCAGAAATTGAATGAGGTCACTGTCTTGGCAACCACTTTGTCCTAACTGTTGCTTTCAAGGGTCCCATGATACGGAGGCTGCCCCTACTTTCTGTGACACTTTCACAAGTTAGAATGGTATATCAACAATAGGCACCCAGGAATAGATCTCCACACAGGCCTAGTTTGGTCCAACTTCTCTACGTTAAGAAGAGAAGCTGATTCATACACAACCTTTTATCCTGACCAGGTTGTTTGCCATGGAAGATGACTTTTGGTCTCTCAGGTCCTTCATAGCTGCCTACCTCTTCTCCAGGGATCATTTCTGCATGTACCTTTGAGGTTCTCAGGAGGTGGAAGATTCCCTACATTTCAGTATTGTAAGATCAACTCTTTCCCTGCTCTTCAGTTAAGTTAGATTGAGGGAACAGTGTATGGTTATGGTTAATAACATGTTCGGTTTGGGTTAGAAATCATTCTGCTGGATGAATAATGGTATTGGGAACTTGCTATGTGTATAAGAATATATAGGTGAAATATATGTATGAAAACAGAAATCTAAGTATGATTTGAAGTTCAGAAGGGCATTGGGCTCTTGATTGGGATATGCAGCTTTGAATTACGTTCTGCAGAGGTGTCTCAATTAAATCGATATACAATGCCATAGGACCTTGTACCTTGGATGAATTAATGTAGAAGGAACATCTAGTCGAAAAGGGATAGTCCGAAGTGAAAGGTTAATAAAATAGGTACTTGTCACTTCCTGTTTTTCTGTATGCTTAACAAAACACTGTTGAAATCTTGAGAAATGTTTGCTAATCTTGTTTCCAGAATGTTCTGTTCCCAACTGCCAAACTGCAGAATGTACTCCCTCACTCAGTGTCATGCAAACCGCCCACATGCCCTCACCCATTAGTAAACTTCCCTCTCTTCCCTCTCCAAGGAAAGTATATAAGCTGTGCTTAAGGTGTTCTCAGGGCTCTCTGCTCTATTTAAGTGAGTTCTGAGCCACAGCATGCTGAACCCCAAATAAACCCATTGCTGTTGCATGAGACAGACTCTTGGTGGTCTCTTCCTTCGACACTCGCCCGACCTTTACATATTGAGGTTACACAGAGTTCTGGCAGTGGCAGACGAGAGACCCCAATGGGCTCCTCTCAGAGCAAGTAAGGCACCTCTTTCTGGTTTCAGGTTTCATGTTAGGGCTTGGCAAAATCTCTGGCGATGAAGAGCCTGAGCTCCCTCCGAAGGTGGCTGAGAGACGTGTCACGGAGACACAGGGCACCTCCCTGGGGGACGCCGCAGAAAACTCAGGAAATTAAGGAACAATAGTCTCCTCAACTCAGTGATATTTTGTTTCAGATTCGGTATTGTCATCCCATCGGGTTTTGCCGGCTACTCATTCCTGGTTTCAGTGTTTGACGTCCATTGCCTGTGTTTATGGTCTTGTCTTATCTGTGTCATGTGTCCTTGCTTTTGCTGTTTGTGTACCTTTCATTATGGGACAGAGCAGTTCAATGCCTCTGTCCCTGACCCTTGATCACTGGAACAAAGTCCGCTTAAGAGCTCAGAATCTTTCTTGTTTTAGTAAAATGCTGGACCTGGCAGAATCTCTGTGCCTCAGAATGGCCCACCTTTGAATTCGGATGGCCCCTAGAAGGATCTTTCTACTTCGCACTAATTTAAAAATTCAGAGATATTATCTCAGCCGGGGACACATAGCCATCTGGATCAACAGCCATATATCTTAACTTGGCAGAACATCTGCAAATCTCCTCCTCCATGGGTGAAGCCTTTCCTTGCCCCTGCCTCTGCTCCTACTCCTTCCCCCATGATCTCTCAAACCCTCTCAACCTCCTCCTCCTCCACCCCCTGTTCTCCCCGAGTCACAGATTTGACTCTACTGGACTCTTCTTCCCTTACTAATCCCCTGCCCTTGTCCCCTAACCCACAACACCCTCAAAAGGATTTCCCTGCTGCTGACTCAGCCTCTTTACCATTGGAGGAAGCTAAGCCGGTAATAGGGTCTGATAATGGACCGGTGTTCATGGCCCAGGTAAGTCAGGGGTTAGCCAGGAACCAGGGAATTAATTGGAAGTTATATTGTGCTTATAGATACCCGAGTTCTGGACAGGCAGATAGAATAAATTGAACCATTAAAGAGACCTTAAGAAAATTAAACTTAGAGAACAGCATAAAAGATTGGACTATGCTCCTGCCTTATGCAATGTTTCATGCAAGAAATACTCCCTCTGTTTCTTTGAGTAACCTTAGCCCCTGTGAAATTCTCTATTGTTGCCCTCCTGCAGTAAGGGACCTAAGCCCGACTCAAAGACCTAACCATTCCATCCACACCCCCTTGCTTGACAGACTTAAAGCTCTAAAAAGAACTCAGTGATACCTGTGTAAACAGCTGGCCACTGCCTACCAAACTGGGGACAAAGGGACTCCACATCGATATCAAGTAAGAGACTTCATCTACGTAAGACGACATCAGGTATCATGCTTGAAACCCCGCTGGAAAGGACCATAGCCGGTGCTACTTATAACACCTCCAGTGGTAAAGGTAGATGGAATCAATTTCTGGATCCATGCCTCTCATCTCAAGCCTGCGCCCTGTCCAGACTCTGGCTGGAAACTGGAAAAGACTGGTAAAACCTTCAAATTGCGTATTCGCCATGTGGATAAGTCTGTGGACTCTCTCCTTGGCCACAAGTAGTCCTAAGCCACATCAGCCCATTCAGCAGTGATGGCTGATCACAAATCCTACTGGAAAAGAAGTATAATCTATCTCGCATACAGCCCCCTGAGGGACCTGGTGGCCATCATTCCTCCCAGACATTTGTCAGCTGGCTATAGGTCTTACCTATTGGGATATCCCTGATGAAGAGGATACCACTAAAATTCCATTAAATTACTTCTGTAGCATAGATAATGGAAACAAACATTATGGATGAAGGGACATGCAAGCCAGATGCAGGTTGGCTAGCCTAGATTACTATGTTTGCCGGGCAGACTCTCAAAGCCACAGTCACGGCTGTGTGGGGGCAAAGCCGACTTCTTCTGTAAGTCATGGGGATTTGAGCAAACAGGGGCTGCCTGATGGAACCCAAACTCCTCATCAAATTCAGTACACATCATTGGCCATATTACCAATTAGATAAGAAGAACCGATGGCCCCCAGAGGGGTCTCTAGATCCTCAAATTCTGCGTGACCTTTTCCCTCCTTCACTCACATCCTGAACTATGCTTCTCCAATAGATCCTCACCCTCAGCCTTCTGCTCCAGACATTCTACTGTCACTCCCACCTCAGCAACCTGATTTCTCCCCTCCAATTACTAGATCAAAAACCCAAACCTCTGCCGGTTCTCAGACCATTGCCTCCTTGCTGAGGCAGCAGTTACTGAAGTACCCCTCCACCCACTCACTCCTCTCTTGTCCTGTCAGTGCTCGCACCGGGTCCCGCCAGGTCTTCTTACCAGCTAAACCAAAGCTCAAACCAGCTGAGGAGAGCCCTCAGTCCCCTATCTAAGATGTAATAAAAATGGCCTTTAAAGTTGGTTTGTCATCACTGAAAACAGTTTACTAATAATTAAACGTCCCTCATATGCGTTTTGAGATACTCACTCCCATCATCCTCTCTGCTCTACCTGTTCTACTGCTCAAGTTTTTGTTGCTAGGAAAATCTCAAACCCATTTCCCATTATTCTTTTACATCTCTCCTTCCTCATTCTCAGATCCACGGAGCTGATCACAGCCCACCTTCCCCGTCTTCCCCCTCTGCACTAGGCCCACAGAAAAGTCTTAACTGACCTTCTCCAGAAGTCTTCACCATGGCTGACTTTAGGACTTTCAGCAAAAGAGTCCCTATAAAAGAGTTCAATGTAGATAAACTTCCTCTTTTCGTGTTGCCCTGTTCTACTTGGCCAGTGGCTAAAAAAATCAGCACTTCTCAGGTAGACACCCTTTTACTAGTTTTTCACAAAATATGTGAACAAGGCCTCTGTCCTTGAGCTGGGGATTCACAGAGATGGCTACATTTCTAAGATAAAGAAGTTACCAACTGGTCTCCATGGTAACAGCTGGCAGGGGTAAAATAAGAAAGGGAAGAAAAAGCTCTCCCCCTCCCAGGTGTCCTTTAAAAGTTAACTTGGCCAGAACAGGGGAAAAACAGGAACAAATACTGCGTTTTTGAACTTCTGCAGACTGTGAGCTTCTGAGCACCTTCCCTTACATGTTGGGTACAAAATTCTGAAACTACCTAAACTTGAGTTTCAGGGGATTAATTGATTACAACAGAAGCAATGCCCTCTGAATCCGGTTGCAACCAAATAGGACTGTTTCCCTGTCTTTAGTGCTATCTTAGGTGCCTTGCCTTGTCCGTCCTTACAACAGAATAATTCTATATACTTAAAGCTTGTTTATGTTTTCATGAAATGGTCAACAGATGTGATTAATCGTGTAATGGTGCAGATGTTTCCCAGAGTGCTCTATTATGAAGCAGGTTCATTTGAAGATCAAATAGGGGGACATACAACCAGGTTCCACTGGGAGCATATATCCCTCACTTTAGCCATCATATTAGGAATAGGATTTGCTGCACGGGTGGGCCCAGGAACCACTGCCCTTGTCCATGTGACACAATAAATTACCCAATTAGAAGCAGCAATACACCAAAACTAAGATATTAGAAACCACCATCAGAGCTTTGCATGAAACTTTAACCTCTCTCTCTGAAGTTGTTTTACAGAACAGTTGAGGTTTGGACCTCCTCTTCATTAAAGAAGGGGGCCTTTGTGCTGCATTGAGGGAAGAATGTTGTTTTTATGCCGAACATACTGGAGTTGTAATAAAATCTATGAGTAAATTAAAAAGACACATTAAAGAGCATCAACAAGAGAGAGAGAGACCCAAAAAGGGTTGTTTGAGTCTTGGTTCACACAGTGCCCCTGGTTAACTACGTTTTTATCAACCCTGGCCGGTCCAATAATAATCCTCATATTATTGCTAACTATAAAACCCTGTTTTCTCAACCGTGTAATTTCTTTTCTCCAGGCTCAAATTGGACGAGTTAAACTTATGGTAATACCCCACTAGGAGACATAGAATGTGAAACCCCCCAATGATAATTTTTATGATTAAAAGTAGCCAGAAAAAGAAGTGAGGAATGAAAGGTTAATAAAATAAGTACTTGTCACTTCCTGTATTTCCCTATGCTTAACAAAAAACTGTTGAAATCTTGAGAAATGCTTGCAAAACTTGTTCCCAAAATGTGCTGTCCCCAACTGCCAAACTACAGAATGTACTCCCTCACCCAGTTGCATGCAAACTGCCCACTCGTCGTGACCCATCAATAAACTTCCCTCCCTGCCTTCTCCAGGGAAAGTATACAAACTCTACTTAAGCTATTCTCAGGGCTATCTGCTCTACTAAAGTGAGCTCTGAGCCCCAGCATGCTGGAAACCCAATAAACCTTTTGCTGTATCATGAGTACTCTGTTGGTCGTCTCCTTCTCCGAAGCTTCCCCGACATTTACTTGGATGATTGAATGTAGAAGAGAACATCCAGTGAAAAAGGTATAGTTGGTAGGATTAGGAAGATAGTCAGTAGGTTTAGGAAGAAGAGTGAGTATAGAATTTAGAACAAAAGTTCTTTAGCAATACGGTTTCAGTTAGAGAGTGAATGTAAATGTGAGCACAGTTGAAGAGTCAGTCACAATGATGAACTGGGGAAAATATGTAGGAAAGCAGATATCAATAGAGACATTATGAAATCAGGGAAATTACAAAGTGAGTGACAGGACTAGATATTTTGAAAAGGATTGAGTTTGAATATATAATCTTAGGAAAAAACAAATATGTAGACAGCAATAGGATTGATATTTGAGAGCATTAGGCAAATTTCAGGTGCATGAATATTTCTGAGAATAATCTTGTGAATAGTTGATTATAAATCCAGATACATGAACATGAATGAATTTAGGGAGTGTATATGAGACACATATATTTCATTTTTTGAAATATCTGGAGAGTGTGTATATATATATATATATATATATATATATAAATATATATATATACACACACACAAACACAAAACACACACAGACAAAAAAGTAGCAATATATATGTCAATCAAAATTCATCATAAAATATATATTATCCACAGATCTAAAAATATTCATTTTACTGAACATGGATTTATGTATAATGTTGTTCAACTAGAAAGCTCACCCATATGTTGAATATTCAGTTTCAATGGGGTTTAGTAGGAGTGATCTTTTCTCTCAATTTGTATCTGCCAAGTCAGCCACCTCACAAGAATGTACGTGTGGTACCAGGTAGCCAACCTGATTCTGAACATTGCCCATAAACCTATCCATATAACAAGATGCCTTTACATATAAGGGTCTGCTTGCTGTACCCTGTCAGTCACAAGGCATTTGGAAGCCAATGGCAGATAAACATGGCCCCACCACACATGTTTTATCACACACCTTCACACCACTGCTCTAGGCCCACTAATGAGCAGGCTCCAACTTACTGGCATCACTGTTCTACACAATTTTCATGAAACAAAGTCAGTCAAGGCACTGTCTGGTACACTGATGGTCAGCAACAGGATATCCAAAAGTTCTCCAGTGCCACCTGGTCATGGGAATTTCAAAAATTTTATGGTATTTATCAAGCCATTTGTCGAGGATGAAGTTGGAGGCTCTTTGGGTTTCAATTTATTCAGGAACCATTAAATGTTGAGGAAGCTCATTTCAATGAAAGCTCTAGAGAACACTCACAGGCAAGACTTCCCAAAGTGTGGCCAAAAGGTCACATGAAGCCAGGCCCATTGAGGTCTACAATGTGAGGTCCATGTGTGTTTTGACTCTCAACTGTGGCTGCAAAGTCTTTCAGAATAAAATCATGTGATATCCTGGCTGAGATTCCCAGTGCTCTGGGGAAAGCCACCCTGCACCTAGATCTCAGGTTCCAAGGGCGACTCTCATGCATGGCCTAGTAAAAACCAAACACAATTCATGAAAATACTTCTCTGAGGTCAGTTCCAGAATTCATTCTCTAAGAGGAATCACAACAGAGTTCAAGCCCAGGTGGACCCAGTCTTTTCTTCTAAGTGCCACACAAATTACCACAATTCCAAACAAAACGCTCCCACATAACCGTTTTCTTCTTCCATATAGACACTCATCATAACCTCTGGATGGAGGTTTCCATGAGGGGCGCAGGACAGGACAGTGTCCAAAATAACCTCCCTTGCCCCTCATTTGCCTAAAGTCAGTGTGGCCTGGAAATCCTGACTGTGAAACAGGAGTGATCAAATCGGCCTGCCGTTAATACAGCTTGGCTTCTCCAATTTGAGGCCTACTGACTGTAGGGTTTAGATTCTTCATGTAAATTGGGGTCATGAGAAAACCCAAGCACCTATGGGATAGCCTCTGCAGGGCTTTGAAGAACTCTTTTGAAACAAAGGATCCCTATTCTCACTTGATGGATGTCAGGAACCTTAGAGAGGAAGGCGAGAGTCTTCATAAACAATGACTGCTCTTTTGGCCATTTTGGTTTTTAATGCACCCATGGGATCTTTCTTTAGATCCATCAGGTGCTGAGAATCTAAGCTACAGCCTAACACAGGGCCAAGAGGCTGATTCAGACACATCCCTTTCCAAAGCAATTAAGCAAAGAGCCACAGGTGTTGCCCATTCATTTCCATTTGAAAACTGTTTTCTTCAGGCTTCACAAAGGGGTGGCCTGAGGCAAAGAACTTCCTGACATTCAGGGCAACAGAACAATAGGTAAGCAAAAGGCCCAAAGCAGGGTTTCTCCACTGAGATTTAATGGTCACACTAATATCTGATTTTTCAGAGATGCTCGCCATTCCTTTGAGCTATCCAGTACATGGTCATGGCACACAGCTTGGAAGTGGTACATACCTTAGACATAAAACCATGAGCCTATTCTGGAGAGGGGCAGAAGTCCAGAAGAAAACTGAAACTTAGGAAGATTGCAGGTGTTACCCATCGAAAAGGCAATCTGAAATCCATTCATAAATTGGACAGGATGAATGCTGGGAAGCATTCTACTAGACAGGACACATCCATTGATGCATTTTCTTTTCTAATATCTGCGACCACGGACACAGTGTGATAGACAGACATAGAAACACTCGCCTTGTCAAATGACTTACTAGAAACAGTTCATTCCACACCAAAAAAAGCGCCTTGCCTACCTATTCTCTGAACATGAGACAAAACCAGAAACCCACCCCCACACCCACAAAGGCACCTCCTTCCCCCAAGAAGTTCTGTGACTATCCGGACTGTCCTCTGACTGGTGAGCCATACTATATTCCCACGGAATGGCCTGATCTGTCTCAGATCTGGTCTCCTTGGCCAACTCTGTGCAGGTGTCAGGACCCAGAGGTGAGAAACTACCTGCTTTCTCAGGAATGACCCCTCTTTAGAGCTTTCCTGGCATTTGGCCATCCTCACATTAGTAGGTACCAAGAAAGACTGACACTGTCCTTGGTAAATCCAAACAAGTGAGACCACTGGGACTGGGACTGGGACTGGCTCTGGGTGCCTGGCTTCATGAATCCCAAGTTCAGAGATTTCCATCACCAAGGAAGTGAGGTGAGGTCACTTCCTTTAGGAACTGAATGAGGTCACTGCCTTGGCAACCACTTTGTCCTACCAGTGGCTTCCAAGTGTCACATGAGAAGGAGGCTGCCCCTACTTCCTGTGACACTTTCACAATTTAGAATGGTATACAACCATAGGCACCCAGAAACAGCTACCCACATAGGCCTGGTTTGGTCCATCTTCTCTAAATTAAGATGTGAGAGGCTGATTCAGACAGAACCCTTCATCCTGAACAGGTTGTTTGCCATTGAACATGACTTTTGTTCTCTCAGGTTCTTCATAGCTGCCTACATCTTCTTCAGTCAATATTTCTGCATGGAACTTTGAGGTTCTCAGCAGGTGGAAGATCCCCTACTTTCCTGTATTGTAAGACCAACTCTGTCCCTCCTCTCTGTAAATTTAGAATGAGGGAACAGTGTATGGTTAGGGTCAATAACATATTTGACTTGTGTTAGGAATCATTCTACTGGATTAATAATGGTATTGGGAACCTGCAAAATTTATAAGAATATATATTTGAAATATAAGTATGAAAACATAAATCTAGTTACGATTTGAAGGCAGAAAGGGCATTGGGCCCTTCTTTGGGATATTTAGCTTTGAATTACATTCTGCATTTTAGTCTCAGATAAATCTATACACAATTTAATAAAACCTTGCACCTCAGATGCCTGAATGTCGAAGAGAACATCCAGTCAAAAATGGATAGTCGGTAGGATTTGGAAGATAGTAGGTTTAGGAAGAAGAGTGAGTCTTCAAGTTGGACCAATAGTTTTTTAGCAATAGGGTTTCGTTTAGAGAGTGAATGTAAATGTCAGCACATGTGAAGAGTCAGTCACAATGATGAACTGGGGAAAATATGTAGGAAAGCAGGTCTCAATAGAGACATTAGGAAATCAGACAAATTATAAAATGCGTGATAGGATTAGACATTTTCAACAGGGTTGAGGTTGAATATATAATCATAGGAAGAAACAAATATATAGTCCCCAACAATATTGACACTTGGGAGAATTAGGCATCCTGGACAAGGATGTTTTTAGTAATATATACTCACTTTCAATTTAGGGTTTGGTACAATCATAAGTGTGACCTTTGCATTTTTGTCCAGAATATTACTGTGATAAAATGTATATGTAGATCAGGTGACATGAGTATTTCTTCCACCATTATGGGAAGCAATATTTTTAAAAGCCATAAATTAGTATTGGGTATACAAATAGGTGTACCCTGTGTCAATGAATATAGAGATGATGCATGAATAGATCGTACTGTGAATAAATAATATAACTGGATCCAACTTTAGAAATTGGAGTTAGAATAAATTGATATCTGAAAATATACAGGAAATCTTATATTGATATTGGTATACATACATTCATTACAACCAATTATAAGTCTAATGGTAATATTAGGGTTACGGTTTATCATGAAGAGGGTGTGTGAGTTTTCCTTCAAAAGTGATTATGGAAATCGAAAATAATGTGTTTGTTAAGAAGTCTCATGAAACGACCAGTCGAAAAACCTGGAGGACTACATGTGTTCGGAAGCAGGAAGTGATTGAAAGTGAAACAAATGTCTTTAATTTTGAAATTTTGGGTGAAAAATTTATCCATGGATGTGCATAAACTGAAGAAATAGTACTGTACCAGTTTTAAATAAAAATGAACGTCAAAATACACATCATGTCCCATAGGAATCTACTTGCATTGATGTTAAACTTGGTAAGTTACGGTAGAAATATTAGGATTTGTATGCACCTTTCACTGAAGTTTGTTTTCAGTACTAGGAAACAAATAAGTATTTCAGGTGGATGAATATTTCTGAGAATAATCTTGTGCAAAGTTGATTACAAATCCACATACATGAATATGAATGTATTTAGGGAGTGAATAATAAGACACATATTTCATATTGTGAAAAATCTGGAGAGTATATATATACAAAACACACACAGACATTATAAAGTGGCAATATATATGCCAATCGAAATTCATGGTGAAATATATATCATTCATAGATCCCGAAATATTAATTTTAATGAACATGGATTTATGAATAATGTTGTTCAACTAGGAAGGTCACCCATAGGTTGAATTTTAAGATCCAACAGCATTTAGCAGGAGTGATCTCTTCTCATAATTTGTATCTGCCAAGTCAGCCACCTCACAAGAATGTATATGTGATACCAGGTAGGATTCTATATGTGCATATAAAAATACATGTGCTGAATAGGCTACAGAGAAAGGGATACAGGAATTCACATATTCATTAACTTTAAAAACACATGGAGAACTATTTCAATTAAAAATTAACTAGATTTATAACACCTAACCTACATAATGCAAACGGCAAGTCCAACTATACACCATGCCTCTTCTGAACTGCTTGTATTTCTATTCTGTTTGAGTTATTTTTCTCCATCATATTAGGAATAGTAGTCAGAGTCTAGTAGGGTATAGTTTCGTGTCAGGGATTCAGTATTTTGAATGGAAAATTGGAAAATGAATCCAATGTGTATGCAAATATGTGCTACACAAAAATCTTCCCACTTTCATCCACAACAATGCCTTGACATTACCTTTGCCACAAGTAAGACACAATTAGAGGAGAAGAGTTAGAAAATACGTGAATACATATCTGGAATGGAATACGCTCAGGATTTCCCAACCTTGGAGGTGATAGAGCAGTTTCCATAAGTAAGGGACATGGTAAACACTCCACAAACATGGAGCTCTGCTGGCCTAAATACTTCTTGAGAAACTGCCTCTGAGGTTGGGCACTTGAAATATATGTTGTTGTCAGGAGCTTTAGCTTCCTTTATAGTGAGCCCATCAAAGCTGGGTCTGCATCTATGTGACCTGGAGGACATGGTTTCTTATTATCCAATGAACCTGAGGCAGCAGTGCTGAATTCTCTCTTTGTAGGTAAACTGTGGCCACTGGGGGCTAAGTGTCACCCCGTGTGGACTGTGAAGCCATTTGGTCCTCTTCCACTTTCTGTTGTGGTTCTTGCTGCTACACTGGGACTTTGGTATTTGCTTCACGAAATACAACAATTTCAACTGGGACACAGTGCTGGAGAGAGTTCTGTCACTGTGGTGGGTCACGGTCTGCAGGAGAATGCACCAACCAGGCTTCTTTCCCACATAGCTTGCACCATTGACCATGTCAACCTGATTCTGAAAATTGCCCTGAAACCTCTCCATATATCAAAATGCCTTTACAAATAAGGGTCTGCTGGCTGCACCATGTCCTTCACAAGGCATTTGGTAGCCAATGGCCAAACCATATGGACCTACCACAGATGTTTTATCACACACCTGCACACCTGCCCACCGCTGCTCTAGGCCCACTACTCAGTAGGCTCCAACTTACTGGCATCTTTTTTCTACATTATTTTTATGAAACCCAGTCAATCAAGGCACCCTCTAGTATACTCATGATCAGCAACAGGACACCCAAAGATTCTCCAGTTCCACCTGGTCATGGGATTTTCAAAAATTTCATGGTATTTATCTAGCCATTTTTCAAGGATGAAGTTGGAGGCACTGTGGGTTTCAAGAACCACTAAATGTTGAGGAAGCTCATTTCAATGAAACTCTGGAGAACTCTCATAGGCAAGGCTTCCCAAAGAGTGGCCAAAAGGTCAAATATAGCCAGGCCCATTGAGGTATACGTTGTGAGTTCCATGTGTGTTTTGACTCTCAACTATGGCTACCAAGTCTTTAAGAATAAAATCATGGGATATCTTGGCTGATATTCCCAGTGCTCTGTGGAAAGCCACCCTGGGCCTTGATCTCAGTTTATAAGAGCGACTCTCATGCGTGGCCTCCTAAAATTTCAACACAATTCATGCAATACTTCTCTGAGGTCAGTTCCAGAACTCAGTCTCTAAGGGGATTCACACCAGACTTCAAGCCCAGGTGGACCCTGTCATCTCTTCCAACCGTCACACAAATGACCACAATTAATACCAAAACAATCCCACATGGCCCTCCTCTTCTTCCATAAAGGCACTCATCATGACATCTGGCTGGAGGTTTCCATGAGGGGCACAGCCCAAGACAGTGTCCAAAATAAGCTCCCTTGGCCCTCATTTGCCTAAAGTCAGGGTGGCTTGGACACCCTTCTTGTGCACCAGGAGTGATCTGTAAGGGTAAAAGAAATTGAAATTAAAGTGTAAAAGTTAAAGTGTAAAAGACCGGGTGTTGTAAAGTTTTTAAGCAGCAAGGCTTGAGTTAAAATGTAAAGGACCAGGTATTGTTAAGTTCCTATGCTACACGCAAAACCTGAAATTCCTGTAGCTTGTAGGACAATTCCCGGACTACCCAGTAAATATTCCCCCTGACCGCCTGGTTTTTTAATAACCTAGGACCCTGTGAGGCCTGGCACATAGGCATTGCAGGGCCTAAACCAATCATTTTGAATGTGTTCCCCGCTTTAGAACTGACCTATCACTCCCGCCTTACATGTTCCCACCAATAAATGAACTAATCATGTTTAGGAATTGTTGTTTGATTTTCCCGTGGTGTATGATGATTTCTTAAAGGAGACTGTAATATATGTAAAGTCCCGCCCTGCCCAAAAAGTGTACTTAAGCACTGCTCAACCCCTGCTCGGGGCTCTGGGATGCTCTCCCATCTTGAGTGAGCACGTAGCCCCAGCATGCTGGATTGGATCCTCAATAAACGGCTTTTACTGTTGCATGAGCCGCAGTTTCTTGATGGTCTCTTCCTCAAACATTCGCCGGAACCTTACATTTGGTGCATTGGCCGGGAATCACGCAGCGCAGGACAAGGAGACCTCAACGAACCTTTCTGGGGGTAAGTAAGGCGCCTCTTTCCTTCAAAAATGATTATGGAAATCGAAAATAATGTGTTTGGAAAGAATCTCATGAAAAGAACAGTCAAGAAACATGGAGGAATACATATGTTCTGAAGCAAGAAGTAATTGAAAGTGAACCAAATGCCTGCAGATTTGTGAACTTGTGGATGAAAAGTTATATCCTATGATATCCATCAACTGAAGAAATAGTAATGTAACACTGTTGAATAAAAATGAACTTCAAAATACACATCATGTCCCATAGGATTATACTTGCATTAATGTTAAACTGGGTCAGTTACCATGCAAATATTAGGATTTGTAAGCACAATTCACCGAAGTTTGTTTTCAGTACTGGAAAATAAATATGTATTTTATGTGGATGAATTTTTCTGAGAATAATCTTGTGCAAATTTGATTACAAATCCACATACATGAATATGAATGTATTTAGGGAGTGAATAATAAGACACATATATTTAATATTGTGAAAAATCTGGAGAGTATATATATATATATATATATATATATATATATATATATATATATATTTATAAAGATAAAAACACAGACATTAAAATGTAGCAATATATATGCCAATCAAAATTCATCATGAAATATATATCATCCTCATATCCAAAAATATTCTTTTTACTGAGCATGGATTTATGTATAATGTTGTTCATCTAGGAAATTCACCAATTTGTTGAATTTTCAGTTTCATCAGTATTTAGGGGGAGTGATCTCTTTTCACAATTTGTATCATCCAAAAACAGTGACCTCACAAGAATGTATGTGTGATACCAGGTAGGATTCTAAATATGCATAATAAAATACATGAGATGAATAGGCTACAGAGAAAAGGAGACAGAAATTTACATATGTGTTAACTTTAAAATCTCATGGAGAAGTACTACAATGAAAAGTTGACTAGATTTATAACACATACACTTGATAAAGCAGAAGGCAAGTCCTAGTATACACCATGCCACCTATGAATGGCCTGTATTTCTATTCTGTTAGGTTTCTTTTTCTCCATCATATTAGGATTAGTAGTCAGAGTCTAGTAGGGTATGGGTTAGTGTCAGGGATTCAGTATTTCAAATGGAAAATAGGGAAATGAATCTAATGTGTATGCGAATATTTGTTAGACAAAAATCTTCCTACTGTCATCCAAAAAAATGCCTTGATAGTTCCTTCACCACAAGTAATACACAATTAGTGGAGAAGAGTTTGAAAATCTGTGAATATATATCTGGAAAAGAAAATGCTCAGGAGTTCACAACCTTGGAGGTGGTAGAGGAATTTCCAAAAGTAAGGTAAAGGGTAAACACTTCACAAACATGGAGCTCTGGTGGCCTAATTAATTTCTGAGAAACTGCCTCTGACTTTGGGCCCTTGAAATGTTTGTTGTTGTCAGGAGCTTTCGCTTCCTTTGTAGTGAGACCATCAAAGCTGCGTCAGCATCTATGTGACCTGGATGACATGGTTCCTTATTTGCAATAGAACATGAGGCAGCAGTTCTGAATTCTCTCTTTGTAGGTAAACTGAGGCCACTGGGGTCTAAGTGTCTAACCATGTGGTCTGTGAAGCCATTTGGTCATACTTCACTTTTCGTGGTGTTTCTTACTGCTGCACTGGGAGTTTGGTATTGGCTTCACAAAATACAAAAAGAAAAACTGGGACACAGTGCTATAGAAAGTACTCTCACGTGTAGTGGGTGAGGGTCTGCAGGAGAATGCACCAACCAGGCTTCTATCCCCAAAAGCTTGCACCCATGTCCATATCAACCTGATTCTGAATATTGCCCTGAAACCTCTCCATATAATAAGGTCCGTTAACTTGTATGGTTCTGCTGGCTGCACCATGTCAGTCACAAGGCATTTGGAAGCCAATGGCAGATCCACATGGCCCCACGACAGATGTTTTATCATACACCTGCCCACCACTGCTCTAGGCCAACTAGTCAGCAGGCCTCAACATTCTGGCATCTCTGTTCTCACCGTTTTCATGAAACCCAGTCAATCAATGCAATGTCTGGTACACTCGTGATCAGCAATAGACATCCAAAGGTTCTCCAGTGCCACCTGTTCATAAGAATTTAAAAAATTTCATGGTATTTATCTAGCCAATTTTCAAAGATAAATTTGGAGGCACTGTGGCATTCAATTCATTCGGGAACCATGAAATAGTGAGGAAGCTCATTTCAATTAAAGCTCGGGAGAACTCTCAGAGGCAAGGCTTCCCAAAGAGTGGCCAAAAGGTCACATTAAGCCAGGCCCATTGAGGTCTACAATTGAGGGCCATGTTTTTTTTGACTCTCAACTATGGCTTCCAAGTCTTTCTGAATAAAGTCATGTGATATCCTGGCTGAGATTCCCAGTGCTCTTTGAAAGCTATCCTGGGCCTAGATCTCAGTCTCCAAGGGCAACTCTCATGCGTGGCCTCCTAAAATCCCAACACAATTCATGCCAATACTTCTCTGAGATCTGTTCCAGAACTCAGTCTCTAAGGGGAATCACTCCAGAGTTCAAGCACAGGTGGACTCAGTCATCTCTTCCAACCACCACACAAATGACCACAATTAAACCAAAACACTCCCACATGGCCCTCATCTTCTTCAATTTAGAGACTCATCATAACCTCTGGCTGGAGGTTTCCATGAAGGGCGCAGCTTAAGACAGTGTCCAATATAAGCTCACATGCCTCTCATTTGCCTAAAGTCAGGGTGGCATGGAAACTCTTCCTGTGAAGCAGGAGTGATCAAATAGGCCTGCCAATAATACTGCTCTACTTCTCCAATTTGAGGCCTATTCTCTGTGGGGTATAGATTCTTTATGTGAATTGGGGTCATGAGAAAACTCAAGCAACTATGGGCTACCCTCTGCAGGGCTTTGAAGAATCCATTTGAGTGAGTCGAGGAGTTGGACCAAATGTTCTTTAGATATAGAGTTTTGATTAGAGAGTGAGTGTAAATGTCAGCATATGTGAACAGTCAGTCACAGTGATAAACTGGGGAAAATGTGTACGAAAGCAGATATCAATAGAGACATTAGGAAATAAGGCAAAGTACAAAGTGGGTGATAGGATAAGACATTTTTAACAGGGTTCAGTTTCAATATATAATCTTAGGAAGAAACAAATATGTAGTCACCAATAGGAATGATATTTGAGATCATTAGTTAATCAGGGCATGGATGTTGTTAGTAATACATGCTCACTTTCAATATAGGCTTTGATACAATCATAAGTGTGACCCTTGCATTTTGTTTCAGGAATATTACCGTGATGAAATGTATATGTATATCAGGTGACTACAGTATTTCTTCCACCATTTCTGAAAGCAATATTTTAAAGACTTAAAAATTAGTATTGGGGATACAAACAGGTATACCATCGGTCTACAAATATAGAGATGATGCCTTAATAGACCATACTGTGAATAAATGATATAACTGGTTCAAACGTTAAATAATGGATTGAATTGATATCTGAAAATATATAGGAAATCTTATATTGATATACATACATTCATTCCAACCAGCTATACATCTAATGGTAATATTAGCGTTATGGTTTATCATGAAGAGTGTGTGAGTTTGGCTTCAAAAGTGATTATGGAAATCAATAATACTGTGTTTGGAAAGAATCTCATGAAAAGAACAGTCAAGAAACATGGAGGAATACATGTGTTCTGAAGTAGGAAGTGATTGAAAGTGAACCAAATGCCTATAAATTTGTGAAATTGTGGATGAAAGGATATATCCTATAATGTCCATAAACTGCAGAAATAGTAATGTACCAGTGTCTGAATAAAAATGAACTTCAAAATACACATCATGGTCCCATAGGTGTCTACTTACATTGATGTGAAACTGGTTCAGTCACTGTAGAAATATTACGAATTGTATACACCATTCACTTAATTTACTTTTCAGTACTAGGAAAAAATATGTATTTAAGGTGGATGAATATTTCTAAGAATAATTTTGTGAAAAGTTGATTATAAATCTACATACACACACATGAGTTTACTTAGGGAGTGTATAATAAGACACATATATTTCATATTTTGAAAATCTTAAGAGTAGATATCTATATCTATATAGATAGATAGATAAATAGATACACACATACACAGACATTAAAATGTAGCAATATATATGCCATTCGAAATTCATCATGAAATATATATCATCCACGTATCCAAAAATATTCATTTTACTGAACATTTATTTATACATAATATTGTTCATCTAGGAAATTCACCCATAGGTGGAAATTCCAGTTCCATCTGTATTTAGAGGGAGCGATCTCTTCTCACAATTTGTATCTTCCAAAATAAGCGATCTCACAAGAATGTACATGTGATACCAGGTAGAATTCTAAAAATGCATAAAAAAATACATTTGATGAATAGGCTACAGAGAAAGGGAGACAGAAATTTACATATGTGTTAACTTTAAAAACTCATGGAGAAGTATTACAATGAAAAGTTGACTAGATTTATAACACATACCATTGATAAAGCAGAAGGCAAGTCCAAGTATACACCATGCCTCCTATGAAAGGCCTGTATTTCTATTCTGTTAGGTTTCTTTTTCTCTATCATATTAGGTTTAGTAGTCAGAGTCTAGTAGGGTATGGGTTAGTGTCAGGGATTCAGTATTTCAAATGGAAAATAGGAAAATGAATCTAATATGTATGCAAATATGTGCTACACAAAAATCTTCCCACTCTCAGCCAGAACAATGCTTTGACATTACCTTCGCCCCAAATAAGACACAATTAGTGGAGAAGAGTTAGAAAATCTGTGAATACATATGTGGAAAGGAAAATGCTCAGAACTTCACAAACTTGTAGGAGGTAGAACAGTTTACAAAAAGGGAGAGGGTAAACACTTCACAAACATGGAGCTCTGCTGGCCTAATGACTTTTTGAGAAACTGCCTCTGAGGTTGGGCAGTTGAAATATGTTTTTGTCAGGAGCTTTTGCTTCCTTTGTAGTGAGACCATCAATGCTGGGTCTCCATCTATGTGACCTGGATGACATGGTTCCTTATTTTCTAGTGGACATGAGGCAGCAGTGCTGAATTCTCTATTTGTAGGGAAACTTTGGCCACTGGGGTCTAAGTATCTAACCGTGTTGTCTGTAAAGCCATTTGTTCATGCTCCACTTTCGTGGTGTTTCTTACTGCTGCACTGTGAGTTTTGTATTGGCTTCACGAAATACAAGGAGCTCCACTGGGACACAGTGCTGGAGGATGTACTCTCATATGTGGTGGGTGAGGGTCTGCAGTAAAATGCACCAATGAGGCTTAAATCCCACATAGCTTTTCAACTCGACAATAGCCCCCTTATTCTGATCATTGGCAGGAATCCTCTCCATATAACAAGATGCCTTTACATAGAAGGGTCTGCTGGATGTACCATGTCAGTGACAAGTCATTTCTAAGCCAATGCCAGATCCACGTGGACCCACAACTGATGTTTTTTCACACACCTACACTCCACTGCTTTATGCCCACTAGTCTGCAGGCTCCAACTTACTGGCATCTATGTTCTACAGCATTTTCATGAAACACAGTCAATTAAGGCACTGTCTGGTACAATCATGATTAGCAACAGGACATCCAAATGTTCTCCAGTGCCATGGTATATATCTAGATATTTTTCAATAATGAAGTTGGAGGCACTGTGGGATTCAATTTATACAGGAACCAATAAATGGTTAGGAATCTCATTTCAATGAAAGCTCTGGTGAACTCTCACAGGCAAGGCTTCCCAAAGAGTGGGCAAAAGGTCTCATGAAGCCAGGCCCATTGAGGTCTACAATGTGAGTTGCATGTGTGTTTTGACTCTCAACTATGGCTGGAATCTTTCAGAATAAAATCTTGTGATATCCTGGCTTAGATTCCCAGTGCTCTGTGTAAAGTCACCCTGGGCCAAGATCTCAGATTCCAATGGTGAATCTCATGTGTGGCCTCCTGAAATCCCAACACAATTCATGGCAATACTTCTCTGAGGTCAGTTACACAACTCAGTCTCTAAGGGGAATCACAACAGAGTTCAAGCCCAGGTGGACCCAGGCATCTCTTCCAATTGCTACACAAATGATGACAATTAAAACCAAAACACTCTCACACGGCCCTCTTCATCTTTTATATAGACACTAATCATAACCTCTAGCTGGAGGTTTCCATGAGGGGCACAGCCCAAGACAGTGTCAAAAATAAACTCCCTTGCCCCTCATTTGCCTAAAGTCAGGGTGGCCTGGACAACGTTAGTGTGAAACAGAAGTGATCAAATAGGCCTGCCGTTAATACTACTCCACTTCTCAAATTTGAGGCCTACTGACTGTGGGGTATAGATTTTTAGTGTGAATTGGAGTTATAAGAAAACCCAAGCACCTATTGTCTCCCCTCTGCAGCCTTTGAAGAACTTATTTGACACAAATGATCCCTATTCTCACTTGATGGAGGTCAGGAATCTTACAGAGGAAGGCGAGAGGCATCATCCACAATCACTGATCTTTTTTCCATTTAGGTTTTGGATGCCCACATGGGATCTTTCTTTAGATTCATCAGGTGCTGAAAATCTAAACCACAGGCTCACACAGGGCCAAGAGGCTCATTCAGACACATCCATTTCCAAAGCTATGAAGCAAAGAGCCACAGGTGATGCCCATTCATTTCCATTTTAAAACTGTTTTCTTCAGGCTTCACAAAGGGGTGGCCTGAGGCAAAGACCTTTCTGACATTCAGAGCAACAGAACAATAGGTAATCAAAAGGCCCCAAGCAGGGTTTCTCCACGGAGACTTTCCTGGTTACTCTGATATATGAGTTTTCTGAGATGCTCGCCATTCCCTTCAGCTATCCAGTACATGGCCATGTCACAGAGCTTGGAGGTGGTACATATCTTGTACAAAAATACATGATACTAATCTTGAGAGTGGCCAGAATTCATGAAAAAATGGAAAATTAGGTAGATAGCCGGTGTTGCCCATGGATAAGGCAAGCCTCAGTCCATTCATTAATTGGAAAGGATGCATGCTGGGAAGCTTTCTACTAGACAGGACACAACCAATGAGCTATTTTTTTTCTAATATCTACAAAGAAAAATACAGTGGGATACACAGACATAGAAACAGTCTCCTTGTCAAATGACTTACTGGAAACAGTCCACTCCAAACCAAACAAACCTCCTTTTTTACCTATTCTCAGAACATGAGAAAAAAACCACAAACACAAACCAACACCCACAAATGCAACTTTTTCCCACAAGTAGGTCTGTCACTATCTGGAGTGTCCTCTGACTGGTAGGCCATATGATGTTCCCCAGAAATGGCCTTTCTGTCTCACATCTGGTCTCCTTGGTCAACTCTGTGAAGTTGTCAGGAGGCAGTGGTGAGCCAATTCCTGTCCTCTCAGGAAAGACCCCTCTTCAGAGCTTTCTTGGTATTTGGCAACCCTTACATCAGTAGGTACCAAGAAAGACTGACTCTGTCCTTAGTGAATCCAAACAAGTGAGCCCACTGCAACTGGGACTGGGACTGGCTCTGGGTGCCTGGCTTCCTGGATCACAAAATTCAGAGAGTTCCATCACCAAGGAAATGAGGTGAGGTCACTACCTTCAGGAAATAAATGAGGTCCCTGTCTTGGCCACCACTTTGTCCTAACAGTTGCGTCCTAGTGTCTCCTGACATGGAGGCTGCCCTACTTCCTGTGATACATTCACATGTTAGAATGGTATAGAAACCATAGTCACCTGGGAACAGCTCTCCACACAGGCCTGCTTTGGTCCATCTTCCCTGCATTAAAAATAGAGAGGATGACTCAGACACATCCTTTCATCCTGACCATGTTGTTTGCCATGGAATATGACTTTTGTTCTCTCAGGTCTTTCATAGCTGCCAACATCTTCTCCAGGGATTATTTCTGCATGGATTTTGAGGTACTCAGCAGGTGGAAGATCTCCTAACTTCCTGTATTGTAATATCAACTTTATCCCTCCTCTTCTGTAAAGTGAGATTGAGGGAACATTGTATGGTTAGGGTCAATAGCATGTTCCATTTGGCTTAGGAATCATTCTGCTGGATGAATAATGGTATTGGGAACCAGCGATATTTAAAAGAATATAGAGGTAAAATATAAGTATGAAAACAGAAATCTAGGTAATATTTTAAGCCCAGAAGGATTTGGGCCCTTGATTGGGATCCTTAGCTTGAGTAATGTTTTGCACCGAGGTCTCAGTTAAATCGATATACAATGGCATAAGACCCTGTACCTCAGATGATTGAATGTAGAAGAGAACATCCAGTGAAAAAGGGATAGTGTGTAGGATTAGAAAGATAGTCCGTAGGTTTAGAAGGAAGAGTGAGTCTAGGATTTGGACCAAAAGTTCTTTAGCAATAGGTTTCGGTTAGAGAGTGAATATTAATGGCACCATATGTGAAAAGTCGGGCACAATGATGAACTGGGAAAAAATATGTAGGAAAGCAGACATCAATAGAGACATTAGGAAATCAGGCAAAGTATAACGTGAGTGATAGGATTAGACATTTTCAACAGGGTTGAGGTTGAATACATAATCTTAAAAAGAAACAAAAATGTAGTCACCAATTGGATTGACATTTGAGAGCATTAGGCAAACTGGGGATGGATGTTTTTAGTAATCCATGTTCACATTCCATTGAGGCTTTATTGCAATCATAACGGTGACCTTTGCATTTTGTGTCCAGAATATTACTGTGATAATATGTATATGTAGATCAGGTGACATGAGTATTTCTTCCACCTTTTCTGGGAGCAATATTTTGAAAACATATGAATTAGTACTGGGGATACTAATAGGTTTACCCTGTGTTGATGAATATAGAGATGATGCATTAATAGACCATACTGTGAAAAAATTATATGACTGGTTCCAAATTTAAATAATGGATTGTTTTAATATCTGAAAATATAGAGGAAATCATATATTGATATACGTACATTAATTCCAACCAGTTATATATCTAATGGTATTATTAGGGTTACCGTTTATCATGAATAGTGTGTGAGTTTTGCTTCAAAAATGATTATTCAATCGAAAATAACGTGTTTAGAAAGAAGTCCAGTGAAAAGACCCGTCAAGAAACATGAAGGAATATATGTGTTCCGAAGGAGGAAGTGATTGAAAGTGAACCAAATATTTATAAATTTGTGAACTTGTGAATGAAAGGATATATTTTATGATGTCCATAAACTGAATAAATAATAACGTACCAAGTTTGAATAAAAATGAACTTTAACAAACACATCATATCAAATAGGAATGTATTTGCATTGATGTTAAACTTGGTCAGTTACTCTAGAAATATTAGGATTTGTAAGAACCCTTCCCTGAAGTTAGTTTTCAGTACTAGGAAACAAATATGTATGTCAGTGGATGTATATTTCTGAGAATAAACTTGTTAAAAGTTAATTATAAATCCACATATATGAATATGAATGAATTCAGGCGGTGTATAAGAAGACATATATTTCATATTTTGGAAAATCTGGAGACTATATATATATATATATATATATATATATATAGACACACAAACACACACACATTATAATGTCACAATATATATGTCAATCGAAATTCATCATGAAAAATAACTCATCCGCATATCCCAAAATATTCATTTTACTGAACATGGATGTATGTAGAATGTTGTTCATCTAGGAAGCTCACCCATGGGTTGAATTTTCTGTACCAACAGCATTTAGGAGGAGTGATCTCTTCTCACAAATAGTATCTGCCAAGTCAGCCACCTCACAAGAATGTACGTGTGAAACCAGGTAGGATTCTATTTGTGCATATAAAAATAGATGTGCTTAATAGGCTACAGAGAAAGGGAGACAGGAATTCATATATTTCTTAACTTTAAAAACACATGGAATAGTGTGTAGTGTCCCTCTTTATCCCTTTTGATTAACTTTGGCTTAAAAAAAAGAATTTTATTGAGAATTTTTGTATATATGTTTGTCAGGAATATTGCTCTGAAGTTTTCTTTCCTTGATGTGTCTTTGTCTGATTTTGGTATGTGAGTGATACTATCCTCATGAAATGAGTTTGGAGGAGTTCCATGCCTTTCTATTTTATGGAATAATTTGAGGAGTATTGTGATGAATGCTTCTTTGAAGGTCTTGTAGAACTTGACTGAGAATCTGTCTGTTCCTGGGCGTTGCTTGATTGGTAGGCTGTTGACAGCAACTTCTATTTCATTGCTTGAAATTGATTTGTTTAAATTGTTCATGTCCTACTAATTCAGTTTGGGTATATCTCTAAAATTTTATTGATGTCATCATGGTATTTTAATTTATTAGAGTATAAATTTTCAAATTAGTTTTTAATTATTCTCTGTATTTTAGTTGTGTACTCTGTAAAAGTTCTTTTACGATCCTTAATTTTAGTAATTTGAGGTTTTTTTTCTTCATTAGCTTGGTTAAGGATGTGTCAATTTTATTTAGTTTTCGAATATTAAATTTTGTTTTGTGTCAAAAAAAAATAACATATGGAAAAGTATTTCAGCAAATTGAATAGATTTATAACTCCTACCTTATATCATGCAAAAGGCAAGTCCAACTATACACCATGTCCCTTCTGAAATGCTTGTATTTCTATTCTGTTTGGGATATTTTTCTCCATTATATTAGTATTAGTAGTCAGAGTCTAGTAGGGTATATGAATGTTTCTGAGAATAATCTTGAGAAAAGATGATTATAAATACACATTCATGAATATGAAAAATTTAGGAAGTGCAAAATAAGACAAAAATATTCCATATTTTCAAAAATTTGGAGAGTATATCTATATCTATCTATATCTATATCTATATCTATATCTATAAACACACACACACACACACACACACACACAACACTCACAGACATTAAAAAGTACCAATATAAATGCCAATAGAAATTCATTAGTAAATATATATCATCCACAGATGCAAAAATATTTATTTTACTGAACATGAGTTTATGTATAATGTTGTTCTACTAGGACGCTCTCCTATAGGTTGTATTTTCATTTAAAACAGTTTTAGGAGGAGTGAACTCTTCTCACAATTTGTATCTGCCAAGACAGCCACCTCACAAAAATGTACGTGTGATACCTGGTAGGATTCTATATATGCATATAAATATACATGTGTGAATAGGCTACAGAAAAGGGAAACAAGAATTCACATATTTGTTAAATTTAAAAACACATGGAGAATATTTCCATTAAAATTTGACTAGATTTATAACACCTACCTTATATAATGCAAATGTCAAGTCCAACTATACAACATGTCTCCTCTGAAGTGCTTGTATTTCTATTGTGTTGGGTTAATTTTTCCCATTATAATAGGATGAATAGTCTGAGTCTACTAGGTATGGGTTAGTTTCAGGGATTCAGTATTTGAATGGAAAATTGGAAAATGAATCCAATGTGTATGTAAATATATGCTGCACAAATATCCTCCCGCTCTCATCCAGAACAATGCCTTGATATTACCTTCACCCCAAGTAAGACGCAATTAGAGGAGAAGAGTTACAAAATCAGTGAATACATATCTGGAATGGAAAATGCTCAGGAGTTCACAACCTTTGAGGTGGTAGAGGAGTTTCCAAAATTAAGGGACAGGGTAAACACTCCACAAACATGGAGCTCTGCTGGCCTAAAAACTTTTTGAGAAACTGCGTCTGAGCTTCCGCAATTGAAATATATGTTGTTTTCAGATGATTTGGCTTCCTTTGTAGTGAGACCATCAAAGCTGGGTCTGCATCTATGTGACCTGAAGGACATGGTTTCTTATTTTCCAATGAACAAGATGAAGCAGTGCTGAATCCTCTCTTTGTAGGTAATCTGAGGCCACTGGGGACTAAGTGTCTCCCCGTGTGGACTGTGAAGCCATTAGGTCCTCCACCACTTTTTGTGGTGTTTTTCCTGCTGCATTGTGAGTTTGGTATTTGTTTCACGAAATACTAGGAGCTAAACTGAGACACAGTGCTGGAGGGAGTTGTGTCACGAGTGGTGGGTCAGGGTCTGCAAGAGAATTCACAAACTAGGCTTCTATCTCTCACAGCTTGCCCCATTGCCCCCTTGTCCATATCAACCTGATTCTTCATTTTCCTCTGAAAACTCTCCATATAACAAGATGCCTTTACATATAAGGGTCTCCTGGCTGCACCATGTCAGTTACAAGCCATTTGGAATCCAATGGTAGATCCACATGGCCCTACCACGGGTGTTGTATCAAACACCTCTCCACCACTGCTCTAGACCCACTACTCAACAGCCTCCAACTTACTGGCATCTCTGTTCTACATCATTTTCATGAAACTCAGAAAATCGAGGCACTGTCTGGTATACTCATGAACAGTAACAGGACATCCAATATTTCTCCAGTGCCACCTGGTCATAGGAATTTTAAAAATTTCATGGTATTTATCTATCCATTTCTCGAGCATGAAGTTGGAGGCACTGTGGATTTCAATTCATGCAGCAAACATTAAATGGTGAGGAAGCTCATTTCAATGAATTCTCTGGAGAACTCTCACAGGCAAGGCTTCCCAAAGAGTGGACAAAAGGTCATATTAGGCCAGGCCCATTGAGGTCTACAATGTGAGGTCCATGTGTGTTTTGACTCTCAACTATGGCTGCCATTTCTTTAACAATAAAATCATGTGATATCCTTGCTGAGATTCCCAGGCCTCTGTGGAAATCCACCCGGGGCCTAGGTCTCAGTTTCCAAGAGCGACTTTCATGCTTGGCCTATTAAAATCCCAACAAAATTTATGACAATGTTTCTCTGAGTTCAGTTCCAAAATCCAGTCTCTAAGGGGTATCACACCAGTGTTCAAGCCTACGTGTACCCAGTCATTTTTTCCAATGCCACACAAATGACCAAAATTAAAACCAAAACACTCCCACATGGCCCTCATCTTATTCCATATAGGGAATCATCTTAACCTCTGGCTGGAGGTTTCCATGAGGGGCGCAGCCCAAGACAGTGTCCAAAATCAGCTCGTTTGCCCCTCATTTTCCTAACGTCAGGGTAGCCTGGACACAGTTTCTGTGAACCAGGAGTGAACAAATAAGCCTGCAGTTAATACTTCTGTGTTCCTCCAATTTGACGCCTACTGATTTTAGATATTGATTCTTTAGGTGATTTAGAGTCATGCAAAAACACAAGCACCTCTGCAGGGCTTTGAAAAACTCATTTGACCCAAAGAATCCCTATTCTCATTTGATGGAGTGCAGGAACCTAACAGAGGAAGGCAAGAGACTTCATCCACAATGAATGATATTTTTTGCCATTTTGGTTTTGGAAGCTCACATGGGATCATTCTTAAGATCCATCAGGTGCTGAGAATCTAAGTCACAGCCACACACAGGTCCAAGAGGCTGATAAAGACACATCCCTTTCGAAAGCAATTAAGCAAGAGCCACAGGTGAGGCCCATTCATTTCCATTTGAAAACTGTTTTCTTCAGGCTTCACAAAGGGGTGGCCTGAGCAAAGACCTTCCTGACATTCAGTGCAACACAACAATAAGTCAGCAAAAGGCCCAAAGCAGGGTTTCTGCACTGAGACTTTTCTGGTCACACTGATATCTGAGTTTTCTGAGATGCTCGCCATTCTCTTCAGCTATCCAGTACATGGTCATGTCACAGAGCTTGGAGGTGGTACATATTTAGGACACAAATCCATGAGCCTATTCTGGAGAGTGGCCAGAATTCAGGAAGAAAACAACAACTTAGAAAGATAGCAGGTGTTGCACATCGATAAGACAAGCTGCAGTCCATTCATATATTGGGCAGGATGAATTATGGGAAGATTTATACTAGACAGGACACATCCATTAATGCATTCTCTTTTCTAATGTCTACAACAACGGACACAGTGGGATACACAGAAACAGAAACACTCGCCGTGTCAAATGACTTACTAGAAACTGTCCAGTCCAATCCAAACAAACCGCCTTTCCTATCTATTCTCAGAACATGAGACAAAACAACAAACCCACACCCACTCCCACAAAGGCACCTCCTTCCCCCAAGTAGGTCTGTGACTATCCGGAGTGTCCTCTGACCAGTGGGCCATACAATGTTCCCCCGAAATGGCCTGTCTTCTCTCAGATTGTGTTTCCTTGACCAACTCTGTGAAGATGTCAGGAAAAAGTGGTTATCCACTACCTGTTTTCTCAGAAATGGTCCACCTTCAGAGCTCTCCTGACATTTGGCCATTCTCACATCATTAGGTACCAAGAAAATTGACTCTGTCCTTGGGAAATCCAAACAAGTGAGCCCACTGGGACTCGGACTGGGACTGCATCTGGGTGCCTGGCTTCTTGGATACCAAGTTCAGAGAGTTCCATCACCAAGGAAATGAGGTATGTCACATTCTTTGGAACTGAATGAGGTCACTGCCTTGGCAACCACTTTGTCCTAACAGTTGCTTCCAAGGGTAACATAAGATGGAGGTTGCCCCTACTTCCTGTGACACTTTCATAAGGTAGAATGTATATCAACCATTGGCACCCGGGAACAACTCTCCACTAAGGCCTGGTTTGGTCCCTCTTCTCTACAATAGGAAGAGAGATGAAGATTCAGAAACATCCCTTCATTCTGACCAGGTTGTTTGCCATGGAAGATGACTTTTGCTCTCTCAGTTGCTTCATACCTGTGTACAACTTCTCCAGGTATCATTTTTGCATGGACATTTGAGGTTCTCATTAGGTGGAAGGTCCCCAACTTTCCTGTATTGTAAGAACCACTCCGTCCCTGCTCTTCTGTAAAATGATTGAGGGAACAGTGTATACTTGGGGTTAAAAACAGGTTTGATTTGGGTTACGAACGATTCTGTGCGATGAATAATGGTATTGGTAACCTGCAATATTTACAAGAATATAGAGGTGATATGTAAGTATGAAAAGAGAAATCTAGGTATGATTTGAAGCCCAGAAGGGTTTTGCCCTTGATTGGGATACTTAGCTTTGAATTATGTTCTGCAAAGATGTCTCAGATAATTCGATATACAATGGAATAGGACTTTGTACATTGGATGATTTAATTTAGAAGAGAACATCCAGTCAAAAAGGGATATTCAGTATGATTAGGAAGATAGTCGGTAGGTTTAGGAAGAAGAGTGAGTATAGGATTTGGACCAAAAGTTCTTTAGCAATACACTTTTGGTTATAGAGTGAATGTAAATGTCAGCTCATATGAAGAGTCAGTCACTATGTTGAACTGGGGAAAATATGTAGAAAAGCAGATATCAATAGAAACATTACGAAATCAGGCAAATTATAAAGTGAGTGATAGAATTGGACATTTTCAACAGGGTTGGGTTTGAATATATAAATTAGGAAAAACAAAAATGTAGTCACCAATAGGATTGACAATTGACAGCATTAGGCAACCTGGACACGGATGTTTTTAGAAATCCATGTTCACCTTCCATTTAGGATTTGGTACAATCATAAGTGTGACCTTTCCATTTTTGTCCAGAATATTACTGTGATAATGAGGTGACATGAGTATTTCTTTAACCATTTCTGGGAGCAATATATTGAAGATGTAAAATAAGAATCGGGGTACAAAGAGGTGTACCCTGTTTCTATGAACATAGAGAAAAAGCATGAATAGACCATACTGTGAATAAATAATATAACTTTTTTGAACTTGAAATAATGAATTGAACTGATATCTGAAAAATTAAAGGAAATCGTATATTGATATACAATCATTCATTCCAACCAGTGATATATCTACTGGAAATATTAGTGTTTTGGTTTATCATGAAGAGTGTGTGAGGTTTGCTTAAAAATGATTATGGAAATTCAAAATAATGTGTATGGAAAGAAGTCTCATGAAAAGACCAGTCAAGAAACCCTGAGAATACATGTGTTCAGAAGCAAGAAGTGATTAAAGTTGAAACAAATGCCTATTAATTTGTGAACTTGTGGATGAAATGTATATCCTATGATGTGCAAAAACTGAAGAAACAATAATGTACCAGTGTCGAATACAAATGAATGACAAATTACATATCATGTCCCATAGGAGTCTACTTGCATTGATGTTAGACTGGGTCAGTTACTGTAGAATAATTAGGATTTGTATGCACCATTCACTGAAGTTAGTTTTCAGTACTAGGAAACAAATATGTATTTCAGGTGGATGAATATTTCTGATTATAATCTTGTGAAAAGTGGATTATAAATCCACATACATGAACATGAATGAATTTAGAGAGTGTATATTAGACATATATATTTCATATTTTGAAAAATTTGGAGAGTATATCTATATCTATATCTACACACACACACACACACACACACACACAAACACACACAACACTCACAGACATTAAAAAGTGCCAATATACATGCGAATCGAAATTCATCAGTAAATATATATCATCCACAGATGCAAACATATTTATTTTACTGAACATGAGTTTATGTATAATGTTGTTCTACTCGGACGATCTCCTATAGGTTGAATTTTCATTTCCAACAGCATTTAGGAGGAGTGAACTCTTCTCACAATTTGTATCTGCCAAGACAGCCACCTCACAAAAATGTACGTGTGATACCTGGTAGGATTCTATATATGCATATAAATATACTTGTGTGAATAGGCTACAGAAAAGGGAAACAAGCATTCACATATTAAGTTTAAAAACACATGGAGAATATTTCCATTAAAATTTGACTAGATTTATATCTCCTAACTAATATAATGCAAATGTCACGTCCAACTATACAACATGTCTCCTCTGAAGTGCTTGTATTTCTATTGTGTTGGGTTAATTTTCCCCATTATATTAGGATGAATAGTCTGAGTCTACTTGGTATGGGTTAGTGTCAGGGATTCAGTATTTCGAATGGAAAATTGGAAAATGAATCCAATGTGTATGTAAATATATGCTGCACAAATATCCTCCCGCTCTCATCCAGAAGAATGCCTTGACATTACCTTCACCCCAAGTAAGACACAATTAGAGGAGAAGAGTTACAAAATCAGTGAATACATATCTGGAATGTAAAATGCTCAGGAGCTCACAACCTTGGAGGTGGTAGAGGAGTTTCCAAAACTAAGGGACAGGGTAAACACTCCACAAACATGGAGCTCTGCTGGCCTAAAAACTTTTTGATAAACTGCCTCTGAGCTTCCGCACTTGAATTATATATTGTTTTCAAGAGATTTGGCTTCCTTTGTAGTGAGACCATCAAAGCTGGGTCTACATCTATGTGACCTGGAGGACATGGTTTCTTATTTTCCAATGAACAAGATGAAGCGGTGCTGAATCCTCTCTTTGTAGGTAAACTGAGGCCACTGAAGACAAATTGTGTCCCCGTGTGGACACCGAAGCCATTTGGTCCTCCTCCACATTTTGTGGTTATTTTTCTGCTGCACTGTGAGTTTGGTATTTGTTTCCCGAAATACTAGGAGCTAAACTGGGACACAGTGCTGGAGGGAGTTCTGTCACGTGTGGTGGGTCAGGGTCTACAAGAGAATGCACCAACTAGGCTTCTATCTCTCACTGCTTGCCCCATTGCCCCCATGTCCATATCAACCTGATTCTTCATTTTCCTCTGAAAACTCTCCATATAACATGATGCCTTTACATATAAGGGTCTGCTGGCTGCACCATGTCAGTTACAAGCCCTTTGGAATCCAATGGTAGATCCACATGGCCCTACCACGGATGTTGTATCAAACACCTCCCCACCACTGCTCTAGACCCACTACTCAGCAGGCTCCAACTTACTGGCATCTCTGTTCTACACCATTTTCATGAAACTCAGTAAGTCAAGGCACTGTCTGGTATACTCATAATCAGCAACAGGACATCCAATGTTTCTCCAGTGCCACCTGGTCATAGGAATTTCAAAAATTTCATGGTATTTATCTAGCCATTTTTCAAGCATGAAGTTGGAGGCAATGGGGGTTTCCATTCATTCAGAAAACATTAAATGGTGAGGAAGCTCATTTCAATGAATTCTCTGGAGAACTCTCACAGGCAAGGCTTCCCAAAGAGTGGAAAAAGGTCACATTAGGCCAGGCCCATTGAGGTCTACAATGTGAGGTCCATGTGTGTTTTGACTCTCAACTATGGCTGCCATTTCTTTAAGAATAAAATCATGTGATATCCTTGCTGAAATTCCCAGGCCTCTGTGGAAATCCACCCGGGGCCTAGGTCTCAGTTTCCAAGAGTGACTTTCATGCGTGGCCTCTTAAAATCCCAACAAAATTCATGCAATGCTTCTCTGAGTTCAGTTCCAAAACCCAGTCTCTAAGGGGAATGACACCAGATTTCAAGCCCACGTACACCCAGTCATTTTTTCCAATGCCACACAAATGAACAAAATTAAAACCAAAACAAAAACCAAAACACTCCCACATGGCCCTCATCTTATTCCATATAGTCAATCATCTTAACCTCTGGCTGGAGGTTTCCTTGAGGGGCGCAGCCCAAGACAGTGTCCAAAATCAGCTCGTTTGCCCCTCATTTGCCTAAAGTCAGGGTAGCCTGGAAACCGTTTCTGTGAATGAGGAGTGAACAAATAAGCCTGCCGTTAATACTTCTGTGTTTCTCCAATTTGAGGCCAACTGAATTTAGGGATCGATTCTTTAGGTGATTTCGAGTCATGCGAAAACACAAGCACCTCTTCAGGGCTTTGAAGAACTCATTTGACCCAAAGAATCCCTATTGTCATTTGATGGAGTGCAGGAACCTAACAGAGGAAAGCAAGAGACTTCATTCACAATGAATGATATTTTTTGCCATTTTGGGTTTGGAAACTCACATGGGATCATTCTTAAGATCCATCAGGTGCTGAGAATCTAAGTCACAGCCACACACAGGTCCAAGAGTCTGATAAAGACACATCCCTTTCCAAAGCAATTAAGCAAAGAGCCACAGGGGAGGCCCATTCATTTCCATTTGAAAACTGTTTTCTTCAGGCTTCACAAAGGGGTGGCCTGAGGCAAAGACCTTCCAGACATTCAGTGCAACACAACAATAAGTCAGCAAAAGGCCCAAAGCAGGGTTTCTGCACTGAGACTTTTCTGGTCACACTGATATCTGAGTTTTCTGAGATGCTCGCCATTCTCTTCAGCTATCCAGTACGTGGCCATGTCACAGAGCTTGGAGGTGGTACCATTTTGGACACAAATCCATGAGCCTATTCTGGAGAGTGGCCAGCATTCGGGAAGAAAACAACAACTTAGAAAGATAGCAGATGTTGCACATCGATAAGACAAGCTGCAGTCCATTTATATATTGGCAGGATGAATTATGGGAAGATTTATACTAGACAGGACACATCCATTAATGCATTCTCTTTTCTAATGTCTACAACAATGGACACAGTGGAATACACAGAAACAGAAACACTCGCCGTGTCAAATGACTTACTAGAAACTGTCCACTCCAAACCAAACAAACCTACTTTCCTATCTATTCTCAGAACATGAGACAAAACAACAAACCCACACGCACTCCCACAAAGGCACCTCCTTCCCCCAAGTAGGTCTGTGACTATCTGGGGTGTCCTCTGACTGGTGGGCCATACTATGTTTTCCCGAAATGTCCTGTCTTCTCTCCGATCATGTTTCCTTGAACAACTCTGTGAAGAAGTCAGGAAAAAGTGGTTAGCCACTACCTGTTTTCTCAGGAAAGGTCCATCTTCAGAGCTCTCCTGGCATTTGGCCTTCCTCACATCATTAGGTACCAAGAAAACTGACTCTGTCCTTGGTAAATCCAAACAAGTGAGCCCACTGGGACTGGGACTGGGACTGCCTCTGGCTGCCTGGCTTCTTGGATACCAAGTTCAGAGAGTTCCATCACCAAGGAACTGAGGTATGTCACATTCTTTGGAACTGAATGAGGTCACTGCCTTGGCAACCACTTTGTCCTAACAGTTGCTTCCAAGGGTAACATAAGATGGAGTTTGCCCCTACTTCCTCTGACACTTTCATAAGGTAGAATGTATATCAACCATTGGCACCCTGGAACAGCTCTCCACCCAGGCCTGGTTTGGTCCATGTTCTCTACAATAAGAAGAGAGAGGCCGATTCAGACACATCCCTTCATCCTGACCAGGTTGTTTGCCATGGAAGATGACTTTTGCTCTCTCAGGTGCTTCATACCTGCTTACAACTTCTCCAGGTATGATTTGTGCATGGACATTTGAGGTTATCTTAATGTGGAAGGTCCCCAACTCTCCTGTATTGTAAGAACCACTCTGTCCCTGCTCTTCTGTAAAATGATTGAGGGAACAGTGTATACTGGGGGTTAAAAACAGGTTTGATTTTGGTTATGTATGACTCTGTGCGATGAATAATGGTATTGGGAACCTGAAATATTTACAAGAATATTGAGGTGAAATATAAGTATGAAAACACAAATCTAGGTATGATTTGAAGCCCAGAAGGGTTCTGCCGTTGATTGGGATACTGAACTTTGAATTATGTTCTGCAAATTTGTCTCAGATAATTTGATATACAATGGCATAGGACCTTGTACATTGGATGATTGAATTTAGAAGAGAACATCTAGTCAAAAAGGGATATTCAGTAGGATTAGGAAGATAGTCAGTAGGTTTCGGAAGAAGAGTGAGTATAGGATTTGGACTAAAAGTTCTTTAGCAATAGACTCTCAGTTATAGAGTGAAAGTATATTTCAGCACATATGAAGAGTCAGTCACTATGTTGAACTGGGGAAAATATGTAGAAAAGCAGAGATCAATAGAAACATTACGAAATCAGGCAAAGTATAAAGTGAGTGATAGAATTAGACATTTTCAACAGGTTTGAGTTTGAATATATAAACTAGGAAAAAACAAAAATGTAGTCACCAATAGGATTGACAATTGACAGCATTAGGCAACCTGGAAATGGATGTTTTTAGAAATCCATGTTCACTTTCCATTTAGGCTTTGGTACAATCATAAGTGTGACCTTTCCATTTTTTGTCCAGAATATTACTGTGATAATGAGGTGACATGAGTAATTCTTTCACCATTTCTGGGAGCAATATATTGAAGATGTAAAATAGAATCGGGGGTTGAAAGAGGTGTACCCTGTTTCTATGAACATAGAGAAAAAGCATGAATAGACCATACTGTGAATAAATAATATAACTTTTTTGAACTTTAAATAATGAATTGAACTGATATCTGAAAAATTAAAGGAAGTCGTATATTGATATACAATCATTCATTCCAACCAGTTATATATCTAATGGAAATATTAATGTTTTGGTTTATCATAAAGAGTGTGTGAGTTTTGCTTCAAAATGATTATGGAAATTCAAAATAATGTGTTTGGAAAGAAGTCTCATGAAAAGACCATTCAAGAAACCCTGACAATACATGTGTTCTGAAGCAAGAAGTGATTAAAGTTGAAACAAATGCCTATTAATTTGTGAACTTGTGGATGAAATGTATATCCTATGATGTGCAAAAACTGAGGAAACAATAATGTAGCAGTGTCGAATACAAATGAATGACAAATTACATATCATGTCCCATAGGAGTCTACTTGCATTGATTTTAGACTGGGTCAGTTACTGTAGAATAATTAGGATTTGTATGCACAATTCACTGAAGTTAGTTTTCAGTACTAGGAAACAAATATGTATTTCAAGTGGATGAATATTTATGATTATAATCTTGTGAAAAGTTGATTACAAATCCACATACATGAACATGAATGAATTTAGAGAGTGTATATTAGACACATATATTCCATATTTTGAAAAATTTGGAGAGTATATCTATATCTATATCTACATCTATATATATATCTATATCTATATATATATATATATATATATATATATATATATATATATACACACACACATACGCACACACACACACACACACACACAACACTCACAGACATTAAAAAGTACCAATATAAATGCCAATCGAAATTCATTAGTAAATATATATCATCCACAGATGCAATCATATTTATTTTACTGAACATGAGTTTATGTATAATGTTGTTGTACTAGGACGCTCTCCTATAGGTTGAATTTTCATTTCCAACAGCATTTAGGAGGAGTGAACTCTTCTCACAATTTGTATCTGCCAAGACAGCCACCTCACAAAAATGTACATGTGATACCTGGTAGGATTCTATATATGCATATAAATATACATGTGTAAATAGGCTACAGAAAAGGGAAACAAGAATTCACATATTTGTTAAGTTTAAAAACACATGGAGAATATTTCAATTAAAATTTGACTAGATTTATAACTCCTACCTTATATAATACAAATGTCAAGTCCACCTATACAACATGTCTCCTCTGAAGTGCTTGTATTTCTATTGTGTTGGGTTAATTTTCCCCATTATATTAGGATGAACTGTCTAAGTCTACCAGGTATGGGTTAATGTCAGGGATTCAGTACTTCGAATGGAAAATTTGAAAATGAATCCAATGCGTATGTAAATATATGCTGCACAATTTCCTCCCGCTCTCATCCAGAAGAATGCCTTGACATCACCTTCACCCCAAGTAAGACACAATTAGAGGAGAGGAGTTACAAAATCAGTGAATACATATCTGGAATGGAAAATGCTCAGCAGTTCACAAACTTGGAGGTGGTAGAAAAGTTTCCAAAAATAAGGGACAGGGTAAACACTCCACAAACATGGAGCTCTGCTGGCCTAAAAACTTTTTGAGAAACTCCTCTGAGATTCCGCACTTGAAATATATGTTGTTTTCAGGAGATTTGGCTTCCTTTGTAGTGAGACTATGAGAGCTGGGTCTGCATCTATGTGACCTGGAGGACATGGTTTCTTATTTTCCAAAGAACTAGATGAAGCAGTGCTGAATCCTCTCTTTGTAGGTTAACTGATGCCACTGGAGACCAAGTGTCTCCCCGTGTGGACTGTGAAGCCATTTGGTCCTCCTCCACTTTTTGTGGTGTTTTTCCTGCTGCACTGTGAGTTTGGTATTTGTTTCACGAAATACTAGGAGCTAAACTGGGATACAGTGCTGGAGGGAGTTGTGTCACGTGTGGTTGGTCAGGGTCTGCAAGGGAATGCACCAACTAGGCTTCTATCTCTCACAGCTTGGCCCATTGCCCCCTTGTCCATATCAACCTGATTCTTCATTTTCCTCTGAAGACTCTCCATATAACATGATGCCTTTACATATAAGGGTCTGCTGGCTGCACCATGTCAGTTACAAGCCCTTTGGAATCCAATGGTAGATCCACATGGCCCTACCACGGATGTTTTATCAAACACCTCCCCACCACTGCTCTAGACCCACTACTCAGCAGGCTAAAACTTACTGGCATCTCTGTTCTACACCATTTTCATGAAACTCAGTAAGTCAAGGCACTGTCTGGTATACTCATAATCAGCAACAGGACATCCAATGTTTCTCCAGTGCCACCTGGTCATAGGAATTTCAAAAATTTCATGGTATTTATCTAGCCATTTTTCAAGCATGAAGTTGGAGGCAATGGGGGTTTCAATTCATGCAGCAAACAATAAATGGTGAGGAAGCTCATTTCAATGAAATCTCTGGAGATGTCTAAAAGGCAAGGCTTCCCAAAGAGTGGACAAAAGGTCACATTAGGCCAGGCCCATTGAGGTCTACAATGTGAGGTCGATGTGTGTTTTGACTCTCAACTATGGCTGCCATTTCTTTAAGAATAAAATCATTTGATATCCTTGCTGAGTTTCCCAGGCCTCTGTGGAAATCCACCCGGGGCCTAGGTCTCAGTTTCCAAGAGCGACTTTCATGCGTGGCCTCTTAAAATCCCAACAAAATTCATGGCAATGCTTCTCTGAGTTCAGTTCCCAAACCCAGTCTCTAAGGGGAATCACACCAGAGTTCAAGCCCACGTTTACACAGTCATTTCTTCCAACTGTCACACAAATGACCAAAATTAAAACTGAAACACTCCCACATGGCCCTCATCTTATTCCATATAGTAACTCATCTTAACCTCTGGCTGGAGGTTTCCATGAGGGGCGCAGGCCAAGACAGTGTCCAAAATCAGCTCCTTTGCCCCTCATTTGCCTAAAGTCAGGGTGGCCTGGACACCGTTTCTGTGAACCAGGAATGATCAAATAAGCCTGCCGTTAATTCTTCTGTGTTTCTCCAATTTGAATCCTACTGATTTCAGGAATACATTCTTTATGTGATTTAAAGTTATTCGAAAACCCAAGCACCTCTGCAGAGATTTGAAGAACTCATTTGACCCAAAGAATCCCTATTCTCACTTATGGAGTTCAGGATTTTAACAGAGGAAGGCAAGAGAATTCATCCACAATGAAAGATTTTTTGCCTTATGGTTTTGGATGCACGCAGGGGATCATTTTTAGATTCATCAGGTGCTGAGAATCTAAGTCACAGCCACACACATGGCCAAGAGGCTGATTCAGACACATCCTTTCCCAAAGCAATGAAGCCAGAAGCCACAGGTGATGCCCATTCATTTCCATTTGAAAACTGTTTTCTTCAGTTTTCACAAAGGGGTGGCCTGAGTCAAAGACCTTCCTGACATTCAGTGCAACACAACAATAAGTCAGCAATGGCCCAAAGCAGGGTTTCTGCACTGAGACTTTCCTGGTCACACTGATATCTGAGTTTTCTGAGATGCTCGCCATTCTCTTCAGCTATCCAGTACATGGCCATGTCACAGAGCTTGGAGGTGGTACATATTTTGGACACAAAACCATGAGCCTATTCTGGAGAGTGGCTAGAATTCAGGAAGAAAACAGCAACGTAGAAAGATAGCAGGTGTTGCACATCGATAAGACAAGCTGCAGTCCATTCATATATTGGGCAGGATGAATTATGGGAAGATTTATACTAGACAGGACACCTCCATTAATGCATTCTTTTTAGTGTCTACAACAACGGACACAATGGGATACACCGAAACAGAAACACTCGCCTGATCAAACAACTTACTAGAAACTGTCAACTCCAAACCAAACAAACAGCCTTTCCTACCTATTCTCAGAACATGAGACAAAACAACAAACCCACACCCACTCCCACAAAGGCACCTCCTTCCCCCAAGTAGGTCTGTGACTATCCGGAGTATCCTCTGACTGGGGGCCATACTATGTTCCCCCGAAATGTCCTGTCTTCTCTCAGATCTTGTTTCCTTGTTCAACTCTTTGTAGTTTTCAGGAAAAAGTGGTGAGCCACTACCTGCTTTCTCAGAAAAGGTCCATCTTCAGAGTTCTCTTGGCATTAGGCCATCCTCACATCAGTAGGTACCAAGAAAACTGACTCTGTCCTTGGTAAATCCAAACAAGTGAGCCCACTGGGACTGGGACTGGGACTGCCTCTGGGTGCCTGGCCTCTTGGATACCAATTTCAGAGAGTTCCATCACCAAGGAAATGAGGTATGTCACTTTCTTTGGAACTGAATGAGTCACTTCCTTGGCAACCACATTGTCCTAACTGTTGCTTCCAAGGGTCCCATGAGATGGAGGCTTCCCCTACTTCCTGTGACACTTTCACAAGGGAGAATGGTATATCAACCATAGGCACCCAGGAACAGCTCTCCACACAGGCCTGGTTTGGTCCATCTTCTCTACAATAAGAAGAGAGAGGCTGATTCAGACACATCCCTTCTTTCTGACCAAGATATTTGCCATGGAAGATGACTTTTGCTCTCTCAGGTCCTTCATACCTGCCTACAACTTCTCCAGGTATCATTTCTGCATGGACCTTTGAGGTTCTCATCATTTGGAATATCCCCAACTTTCCTGTATTGTAAGAACCACTCTGTCCCTGCTCTTCTGTAAGATGATTGAGGGACCAGTGTATAATTGGGGTTAAAAACAGGTTTGATATGGGTTACGAATGATTCTGTGTGATGAATAATGGTATTGGGAACCTACAATGCTTACAAAATATAGATGTGAAATATAAGTATGAAAACAGAAATCTAGGTATGATTTGAAGCCCATAAGGGTTCTGCCCTTGATTGGGATACTTAGCTTTGAATTATGTTCTGCAAAGATGTCTCAGATAATTCGATATACAATGGCATAGGACCTTGTAAATTGGATGATTGAATTTAAAAGAGAGCATCCAGTCAAAAAGGGATATTCAGTAGGATTAGGAAGATAGTCGGTAGGTTTAGGAAGAAGAGTGAGTATAGGATTTGGACCAAAAGTTCTTTAGCAATAGACTTTCGATTATAGAGTGAATGTAAATGTCAGCACATATGAAGAGTCAGTCACTATGTTGAACTGGGGAAAATATGTAGAAAAGCAGAGATCAATAGAAACATTACGAAATCAGGCAAAGTATAAAGTGAGTGATAGAATTAGACATTTTCAACAGGATTGAGTTTGAATATATAAATTAGGAAAAAACAAAAATGTAGTCACCAATAGGATTGACAATTGACAGCATTAGGCAACCTGGACATGGATGTTTTTAGAAATCCATGTTCACTTTCCATTTAGGATTTGGTACAATCATAAGTGTGACCTTTCCATTTTTTGTCCAGAATATTACTGTGATAATGAGGTGACATGAGTAATTCTTTCACCATTTCTGGGAGCAATATATTGAAGATGTAAAATCAGAATCGGGGGTACAAAGAGGTGTACCCTGTTTCTATGAACATAGAGAAAAAGCATGAATAGACCATACTGTGAATAAATAATATAACTTTTTTGAACTTTAAATAATGAATTGAACTGATATCTGAAAAATTAAAGGAAATCGTATATTGATATACAATCATTCATTCCAACCAGTTATATATCTAAACGAAATATTAGTGTTTTGGTTTATCATGAAGAGTGTGTGAGTTTTGCTTCAAAATGACTATGGAAATTCAAAATAATGTGTTTGGAAAGAAGTCTCATGAAAAGACGATTCAAGAAACCCTGACAATACATGTGTTCTGAAGCAAGAAGTGATTAAAGTTGAAACAAATGCCTATTAATTGGTGAACTTGTGGATGAAATGTATATCCTATGATTTGCAAAAACTGAAGAAACAATAATGTACCAGTGTCGAATACAAATGAATGACAAATTACATATCATGTCCCATAGGAGTCTACTTGCATTGATGTTAGACTGGGTTGGTTACTGTAGAATAATTAGGATATGTATGCACCATTCACTGAAGTTAGTTTTCAGTACTAGGAAACAAATATATATTTCAGGTGGATGAATATTTCTGATTATTATCTTGTGAAAAGTTGATTATAAATCCACATACATGAACATGAATGAATTTAGAGAGTGTATATTAGACATATATATTTAATATTTTGAAAAATTTGGGGAGTATATCTATATCTATAGCTATATCTATATCTATATCTATATCCACACACACACACACACACACACACACACACAACACTCACAGACATTAAAAAATACCAATATAAATGCCAATCGAAATTGATCAGTAAATATATATGATCCACAGATGCAAAAATATTTATTTTGCTGAACATGAGTTTATGTATAATGTTGTTTTTCTAGGACGCTCTCCTATAGGTTGAATTTTCATTTCCAACAGCATTTAGGAGGAGTGAACTCTTCTCACAATTTGTATCTGCCAAGACAGCCACCTCACAAAAATGTACGTGTGATACCTGCTAGGATTCGATATATGCATATATATATATACATGTGTGAATAGGCTAAAGAAAAGGGAAACAAGAATTCACATATTTGTTAAGTTTAAAAACACATGGAGAATATGTCCATTAAAATTTGAATTCATTTATAACTCCTACCTTATATAATGCAAATGTCAAGTCCAACTATAAAACATGTCTCCTCTGAAGTGCTTGTATTTCTATTGTGTTGGGTTAATTTTCCCCATTATATTAGGATGAATAGTCTGAGTCTACTAGGTATGGCTTAGTGTCAGGAATTCAGCATTTCGAATGGAAAATTGGAAAATGAATCCAATGTGTATGTAAATATATGCTGCACAAATATCCTCCCGCTCTCATCCAGAACAATGCCTTGACATTACCTTCACCCCAAGTAAGACACAATTAGAGGAGAAGAGTTACAAAATCAGTGAATACATATCTGGAATGGAAAATGATCAGGAATTCACAACCTTGGAGGTGGTAGAGGAGTTTGCAAAACTAAGGGACAGGGTAAACACTCCACAAACATGGAGCTCTGCTGGCCTAAAAACTTTTTGAGAAACTGCCTCTGAGCTTCTGTACTTGAAATATATGTTGTTTTCAGGAGATTTGTCTTCCTTTGTAGGGAGACCATGAAAGCTGGGTCTGCATCTATGTGACCTGGAGGACATGGTTTCTTATTTTCCAATGAACAAGATGAAGCAGTGCTGAATCCACTCTTTGTAGGTAAACTGAGGCCACTGGGGACTAAGTTTCTCCCCATGTGGACTGTAAAGCCATTTGGTCCTCCTCCACTTTTTGTGGTTTTTTTGCTGCTGCACTGTGAGTTTGGTATTTGTTTCACGAAATACTAGGAGCTAATCTGGGACAGAGTGCTGGAGGGAGTTCTGTCACGTGTGGTGGGTCAGTGTCTGCTAGAGAATGCACCAAATAAGCTTCGATCTCTCACAGCTTGCCCCATTTCCCCCTTGTCCATATCAACCTGATTCGTAATTTTCCTCTGAAAACTCTGCATATAACAAGATGCTTTTACATATAAGGGTCTGCTGGCTGTACCACGTCAGTTACAAGCCATTTGGAATCCAATGGTAGATCCACATGGCCCTACCACGGATGTTTTATCAAACACCTCCCCACCACTGCTCTAGACCCACTATTCAGCAGGCTCCAACTTACTGCCATCCTATTCTACACCATTTTCATGAAACTCCGTAAATCAAGGCACTGTCTGGTATACTCATGATCGGCAACAGGACATCCAATGTTTCTCCAGTGCCACCTGGTCATTGGAATTTCAAAAATTTCATGGTATTTATTTAGCCATTTTCAAGCATGAAGTTGGAGGCACCGTGGGTTTCAATTCATTCAGCAAACATTAAATGGTGAGGAAGCTCATTTCAATGAAATCTCTGGAGAACCCTCACAGGCAAGTCTTCCCAAAGAGTGAACAAAAGGTCACATTAGGCCAGGCCCATTGAGGTCTACAATGTGAGGTCCATGTGTGTTTTGACTCTAAACTATGGCTGCCATTTCTTTAAGAATAAAATCATGTGATATCTTTGCTGAGATTCCCAGGCCTCTGTGGAAATCCACCAAGGCCTAGGTCTCAGTTTCCAAGAGCGACTTTCATGCGTGGCCTCTTAAAATCCCAACAAAATTCATGCCAATGCTTCTCTGAGTTCAGTTTCAAATCCCAGTCTCTAAGGGGAATCACACCAGAGTTCAAGCCTACCTGGACCCAGTCATTTTTTCCAATGCCACACAAATGATCAAAATTAAAATCAAAACACTACCACATGGCCCTCATCTTTTTCCATATAGTCAATCATCTTAACCTCTGGGTGGAGGTTTCCATGAGGGGCGCAGCCAAAGACAGTGTCCAAAATCAGCTCATTTTCCTAAAGTCAGGGTAGCCTGGACACCGTTTCTGTGAACCAGGATTGAACAAATAAGCCTGCCATTAATACTTCTGTGTTTCTCCAATTTGATGCCTACTGATTTTAGGTATCGATTCTTTAGGTGATTTCGAGTCATGCGAAAACACAAGCACCTCTGCAGGGCTTTGAAGAACTCATTTGACCCAAAGAATCCCTATTCTCATTTGATGGAGTGCAGGAACCTAACAGAGGAAGGAAAGAGACTTCATCCACAATGAATGATATTTTTGCCATTTTGGTTTTGGAAGCTCACATGGGATCATTCTTAAGATCCATCAGGTTCTGTGAATCTAAGTCACAGCCACACACAGGTCCAAGAGTCTGATAAAGACACATCCCTTTCCAAAGCAATTAAGCAAAGAGCCACAGGTGAAGCCCATTCATTTCCATTTGAAAACTGTTTTCTTCAGGCTTCACAAAGGAGTGGCCTGAGGCAAAGACCTTCCTGACATTGAGTGCAACACAACAATAAGTAAGCAAAAGGCCCAAAGCAGGGTTTCTGCACTGAGACTTTCCTGGTCACGCTGATATCTGAGTTGTCTGAGATTCTCGCCATTCTCTTCAGCTATCCAGTACATGGCCATGTCACAGAGCTTGGAGGTGGTACATATTTTGGACACAAATCCATGAGCCTATTCTGGAAAGTGTCCAGATTTCAGAAAGAAAACAACAACTTAGAAAGATAGCAGGTGTTGCACATCGATAAGACAAGCTGCAGTCCTTTCATATATTGGGCAGGATGAATTATGGGAAGATTTATACTAGACAGGACACACCCATTAATGCATTCTCTTTTCTAATGTCTACAACAACGAACACAGGGGGATACCCAGAAACAGAAAAACTCGCCGTGTCAAATGACTTACTAGAAACTGTCCATTCCAAACCAAACAAACCGCCTTTCCTATCTATTCTCAGAACATGAGACAAAACAACAAACCCACACCCACTCCCCCAAAGGCACCTCCTTCCCCCAAGTAGGTCTGTGACTATCTGGAGTGTCCTCTGACTGGTGGGCCATACTATGTTCCCCCAAAATGGACTGTCTTCTCTCAGATCTTGTTTCATTGACCAACTCTGTGAAGATGTCAGGAAAAAGTGGTTAGACACTACCTGTTTTCTCAGGAAAAATCCATCTTCACAGCTCTCCTGGCATTTGGCCATCCTCACATCATTAGGTACCAAGAAAACTGACTGTCCTTGGTAAATCCAAACAAGTGAGCCCACTGGGACTGGGACTTGGACTGCCTCTGGGTGCCTGGCTTCTTGGATACCAAGTTCAGAGAGTTCCATCACCAAGGAAATGAGGTATGTCACATTCTTTGGAACTGAATGAGGTCCCTGCCTTGGCACCCACTTTGTCCAAACAGTTGCTTCCAAGGGTAACATAAGATGGAGGTTGCCCCTACTTCCTGTGACACTTTCATAAGGTAGAATGTATATCAACAATTGGCACCCGGGAACAGCTCTCCACTCATGCCTGGTTTGGTCCATCATCTCTAAAATAAGAAGAGAGAGGCAGATTCAGACACATCCCTTCATCCTGACCAGGTTCTTTTCCATGGAAGAGGACTTTTGCTCTCTCTGGTGCTTCATACCTGCCTACAACTTCTCCAGGTATCATTTGTGCATGGACATTTGAGGTTCTCATCAGGTGGAAGGCCCCCAACTTTCCTGTATTGTAAGAACCACTCTGTCCCTGCTCTTCTGTAAATTGATTGAGGGAACAGTGTATACTTGGGGTTAAAAACAGGTTTCATTTGGGTTAGGAATGATTCTGTGCGATGAATAATGGTATTGGAAACATGCAATATTTACAAGAATATAGAGTTGAAATATAAGTATGAAAACAGAAATCAAGGTATGATTTGAAGCCCAGAATAGTGTTGCCCTTGATTGGGATACTTAGCTTTGAATTATCTTCTGCAAAGTTGTCTCAGATAATTCGATACACAATGGCATAGGACCTTGTAAATTGGATGATTGAATTTAGAAGAGAACATCCAGTCAAAAAGGGATATTCAGTAGGATTAGGAAGATAGTCGGTAGGTTTAGGAAGAAGAGTGAGTATAGGATTTGGACCAAAAGTTCTTTAGCAATAGACTTTCGGTTATAGAGTGAATGTAAATGTCAACACATATGAAGAGTCAGTCAGTATGTTGAACTGGGGAAAATATGTAGAAAAGCCGATATCAATAGAAACATTACGAAATGAGGCAAAGTATAAAGTGAGTGATAGAATTAGACATTTTCAACAGGGTTGAGTTTGAATATATAAATTAGGAAAAAACAAATATGTAGTCACCAATAGAATTGACAATTGACAGCATTAGGCAACCTGGACATAGATGTTTTTAGAAATCCATGTTCACTTTCTATTTAGGCTTTGGTACAATCATAAGTGTGACCTTTCCATTTTTTGTCCAGAATATTACTGTGATAATGAGGTGACATGAGTATTTCTTTCACCATTTCTGGGAGCAACATATTGAAGATGTAAAATTAGAATTGGTTGTACAAAGAGGTGTACCCTGTTTGTATGAACATAGAGAAAAAGCATGAATTGACCATACTGTGAATAAATAATATAACTTTTTTGAACTTTAAATAATGCATTGAACTGATATCTGAAAAATTAAAGGAAATCGTATATTGATATACAATCATTAATTCCAACCAGTTATTTATCTAATGGAAATATTAGTGATTTCTTTTATCATGAAGAGTTTGTGAGTTTTGCTTCAAAATGATTATGGAAATTCAAAATAATGTGTTTGGTAAGAAGTCTCATGAAAAGACCAGTCAAGAAACCCTGACAATACATGTGTTCTGAAGCAAGAAGTGATTAAAGTTGAAACAAATGCCTATTAATTTGTGAACTTGTGGGTGAATTGTATATCCTATGATGTGCAAAAACTGAAGAAACAATAATGTACCAGTGTCAAATACAAATGAATGACAAATTACATATCATGTCCCATAGGAGTCTACTTGCATTGATGTTAGACTGGGTCAGTTACTGTAGAATAATTAGGATATGTATGCACCATTCACTGAAGTTAGTTTTCAGTACTAGGAAACAAATATGTATTTCAGGTGCATGAATATTACTGATTATAATCTTGTGAAAAGTTGATTATAAATCCACATACATGAACATGAATGAATTTAGAGAGTGTATATTAGACACATACATTTCATATTTTGAAAAATTTGGAGAGTATATCTATATCTATATCTATATCTACACACACACACACACACACACACACACACACAACACTCACAGGCATTAAAAAGTACCAATATAAATGCCAATCGAAATTCATCAGTAAATATATGTCATCCAGAAATGCAAAAATATTTATTTTACTGAATATGACTTTATGTATAACGTTGTTCGACTAGGACGGTCTCCTATAGGTTGAATTTTTATTTCCAACAGCATTTAGGAGGAGTGAACTCTTCTCACAATTTGTATCTGCTAAGACAGCCACCTCACAAAATGTACGTGTGATACCTGCTAGGATTCTATGTATGCATATATATATACATGTGTGAATAGGCTAAAGAAAAGGGAAACAAGAATTCACATATTTGTTAAGTTTAAAAACACATGGAGAATATGTCCATTAAAATTTGAATACATTTATAACTCCTACCTTATATAATGCAAATGTCAAGTCCAACTATACAACATGTCTCCTCTGAAGTGCTTGTATTTCTATTGTGTTGGGTTAATTTTCCCCATTATATTAGGATGAATAGTCTGAGTCTACTAGGTATGGCTTAGTGTCAGGAATTCAGCATTTCGAATGGAAAATTGGAAAATGAATCCAATGTGTATGTAAATATATGCTGCACAAATATCCTCCCGCTCTCATCCAGAAGAATGCCTTGACATTACCTTCACCCCAAGTAAGACACAATTAGAGGAAAAGAGTTACAAAATCAGTGAATACATATCTGGAATGTAAAATGCTCAGGAGTTCACAACCTTGGAGGTGGTAGAGGAGTTTGCAAAACTAAGGGACAGGGTAAACACTCCACAAATATGGAGCTCTGCTGGCCTAAAAACTTTTTGAGAAACTGCCTCTGAGCTTCCGCCCTTGAAATATATGTTGTTTTCAGGAGATTTGTCTTCCTTTGTAGGGAGACCATCAAAGCTGGGTCTGCATCTATGTGACCTGGAGGACATGGTTTCTTATTTTCCAATGAACAAGATGAAGCAGTGCTGAATCCACTCTTTGTAGGTAAACTGAGGCCACTGGGGACTAAGTTTCTCCCCATGTGGACTGTAAAGCCATTTGGTCCTCCTCCACTTTTTGTGGTTTTTTTGCTGCTGCACTGTGAGTTTGGTATTTGTTTCACGAAATACTAGGAGCTAATCTGGGACAGAGTGCTGGAGGGAGTTCTGTCACGTGTGGTGGGTCAGGGTCTGCTAGAGAATGCACCAAATAAGCTTCGATCTCTCACAGCTTGCCCCATTTCCCCCTTGTCCATATCAACCTGATTCGTAATTTTCCTCTGAAAACTCTGCATATAACAAGATGCTTTTACATATAAGGGTCTGCTGGCTGTACCACGTCAGTTACAAGCCATTTGGAATCCAATGGGAGATCCACATGGCCCTACCACGGATGTTTTATCAAACACCTCCCCACCACTGCTCTAGACCCACTACTCAGCAGGCTCCAACTTACTGCCATCCTATTCTACACCATTTTCATGAAACTCCGTAAATCAAGGCACTGTCTGGTATACTCATGATCAGCAACAGGACATCCAATGTTTCTCCAGTGCCACCTGGTCATAGAAATTTCAAAAATTTCATGGTATTTATCTAGCCATTTTTCAAGCATGAAGTTGGAGGCACTGTGGGTTTCAATTCATTCAGCAAACATTAAATGGTGAGGAAGCTCATTTCAATGAAATCTCTGGAGAACTCTCACAGGCAAGGCTTTCCAAAGAGTGGTCAAAAGGTCACATTAGGCCAGGCCCATTGAGGTCTACAATGTGAGGTCCATGTGTGTTTTGACTCTCAACTATGGCTGCCATGTCTTTAAGAATAAAATCATGTGATATCTTTGCTGAGATTCCCAGGCCTCTTTGGAAATCCACCCGGGGCCTAGGTCTCAATTTCCAAGAGCGACTTTCATGCATGGCCTCTTGAAATTCTAACAAAATTCATGGCAATGCTTCTCTGAGTTCAGTTCTAAAACCCAGTCTCTAAGGGGAATCACACCAGAGTTCAAGCCCACGTGGACCCAGTCATTTTTTCCAATGCCACACAAATGACCAAAATTAAAACCGAAACACTCCCACATGGCCCTCATCTTATTCCATATAGTAACTCATCTTAACCTCTGGCTGGAGGTTTCCATGAGGGGCACAGCCATAGACAGTGTCCAAAATCAGCTCGTTTTCCCCTGATTTGCCTAAAGTCAGGGTGGCCTGGACACCGTTTCTGTGAACCAGCAATGATCAAATAAGCCTGCCGTTAATTCTTCTGTGTTTCTTCAATTTGAGGCCTACTGATTTCAGGAATAGATTCTTTATGTGATTTAAAGTTATTCGAAAACCCAAACACCTCTGCAGAGATTTGAAGAACTCATTTGACTCAAAGAATCCCTATTCTCACTAGATGGAGTTCAGGAACCTAACAGAGGAAGGCAAGAGACTTCATCCACAATGAATGATTTTTTGCCCTTATGGTTTTGGATGCACGCATGGGATCATTCTTTAGATTCATCGGGTGCTGAGAATCTAAGTCACAGCCAAACACATGGCCAAGAGGCTGATTCAGACACATCCATTCTCAAAGCAATGAAGCCAGAAGCCACAGGTGATGCCCATTCATTTGTATTTGAAAACTGTTTTCTTCAGGTTTCACAAAGGGGTGGCCTGAGGCAAAGACCTTCCTGACATTCAGTGCAACACAACAATTAGTAAGCAAATTGCCCAAAGCAGGGTTTCTGCACTGAGACTTTCCTGGTCACACTGATATCTGAGTTTTCTGAAATGCTCGCCATTCTCTTCAGCTATCCATTACATGGACATGTCACAGAGCTTGGAGGTGGTACATATTTTGGACACAAAACCATGAGCCTATTCTGGAGAGTGGCCAGAATTCAGGAAGAAAACAGCATCTTAGAAAGATAGTAGGTGTTGCACATCGATAAGACAAGCTGCAGTCCATTCATATATTGGGCAGGATGAATTATGGGAAGACTTATACTAGACAGGACACATCAATTAATGCATTCTCTTTTTAATGTCTACAACAACGGACACATTGGGATACACCGAAACAGAAACACTCGCCTTGTCAAACAACTTACTAGAAACTGTCCACTACAAACCAAACAAACCGCCTTTCCTACCTATTCTCAGAACATGAGACAAAACAACAAACCCACACCCACTCCACAAAGGCACCTCCTTACCCCAAGTAGGTCTGTGACTATCCGGAGTTTCCTCTGACTGCGGGCCATACTATGTTCCCCCGAAATGTCCTGTCTTCTCTCAGATCTTGTTCCTTGTTCAACTCTGTGTAGTTGTCAGGAAAAAGTGGTTAGCCACTACCTGCTTTCTCAGGAAAGGTCCCTCTTTAGAGTTCTCCTGGCATTAGGCCATCCTCACATCAGTAGGTACCAAGAAAACTGACTCTGTCCTTGGTAAATCCAAACAAGTGAGCCCACTGGGACTGGGACTGGACTGCCTCTGGGTGCCTGGCTTCTTGGATACAAATTTCAGAGAGTTCCATCACCAAGGAAATGAGGTATGTCACATTCTTTGGAACTGAATGAGGTCACTGCCTTGGCAACCACTTTGTCCTAACTGTTGCTTCCTAGGGTCCCATGAGATGGAGGCTTCCCCTACTTCCTGTGACACTTTCACAAGGTAGAATGGTATATCAACCATAGGCACCCAGGAACAGCTCTCCACACAGGCCTGGTTTGGTCCATCTTCTCTACAATAAAAAGAGAGAGGCTGATTCAGACACATCCCGTCATCCTGACCAGGTTATTTGCCATGGAAGATGACATTTGCTCACTCAGGTCCTTCATACCTGCCTACAACTTCTCCAGGTATCATTTCTGCATGGACCTTTGAGGTTCTCAGCAGGTGGAAGATTCCATAATTTCCTGTATTGTAAGAACCACTCTGTCCCTGCTTTTCTGTAAAATGAGATTGAGGGAACAGTGTGCGCTTAGGGTTAATAACAGGTTTGATTTGGGTTATGAATCATTCTGTGTGATGAATAATGGTATTGGGAACCTGTGATATTTACAAGAATATAGATGTGAAATAAAAGTATGAAAACAAAAATCTAGGTATGATTTGAAGCCCAGAAGGGTTTTCCCCTTGATTGGGATTCTTAGCTTTGAATTATGTTCTGCAAAGATGTCTCAGATAATTCGATATACAAGGGAGTAGGACCTTGTACCTATGATGATTGAATTTAGAAGAGAACATCCAGGCAAAAAGTGATAATCGTTAGGATTAGGAAGATAGTCGATAGCTTTAGGAAGAAGAGTGAGTATAGGATTTGGACCAAATGTTCTTTACCAGTAGGGTTTCGGTTATGGAGTGAATGTAGATGTCAGTACATATGAAGAGTCAGTCACTATGGTGAACTGGGGAAAATATGTAGAAAAGCAGATATCAATAGAATCATTACAAAATCAGGCAAAGTATAAAGTGAGTGATATAATTAGTCATTTTCAACAGGGTTGAGTTTGAATATATAAATTAGATGGAAACAAATATGTAGTCACCAACAGGATTGACAATTGATAGCATTAGGCAACCTGGACATGGATGTTTTTAGTAATCTATGTTCACTTTCCATTTAGGCTTTGGTACAATCATAAGAGTGACCTTTCCATTTTTTTGTCCAGAATATTACTGTGATAATGAGGTGACATGAGTATTTCTTTCACCATTTCTGGGAGCAATATATTGGATATTTAAAATTAGAATTGGGGGTACAAAGAGGTGTACCCTGTGTCTATGAACATAGAGATAAAGCATGAATAGAACATACTGTGACTAAATAATACAACTTTTTTGAACTTTAAATAATGAATTGAATTGATATCTGAAAAATTAAAGGAAATCATATATTGATACACAATCATTCATTCCAACCAGTTATATATCTCATGGAAATATTAGTGTTTTGGTTTATCATGAAGAGTGTGTGAGTTTTGCTTCAAAAGTGATTATGGAAATCTAAAATAATGTGTTTGGAAAGAAGTCTCATGAAAAGACCTGTCAAGAAACCCTGACAATACTTGTGTTCTGAAGCAAGAAGTGATTAAAGTTGAAACAAATGCCTATAAATTTGTGAACTTGTGGATGAAGTGTATAACTTAAAATGTGCAAAAACTGAAGAAATAATAATGTACCATTGTTGAATACATATGAACGTCAAATTACATATCATGTCCCATAGGAGTCTACTTGCATTGATGTTAGACTGGGTCAGTTTCTGTAGAATAATGAGGATTTGTATGCCCCATTCACTGAAGTTAGTTTTCAGTACTAGGAAACAATTATGTATTTCAGGTGGATGAATATTTCTGATTATAATCTTGTGAAAAGTTGATTATAAATCCACATACATGAACATGAATGAATTTAGAGGGTTTACATTAGACACATATATTTTATATTTTGAAACATCTGCAGAGTGTACAGATATATTATACACACACACACAAAAAAAAACACTCACATACATTTAATAGTAGCAATATATATGCGAATCGAAATTCATCAGTAAATATATATCATCCACAGATGCAAAAATATTTATTTTACTGAACATGAATTTATGCATAATGTTCTTCTACTAGGAAGGTCCCCTATAGGTTGAATTTTCACTTCCAACAGCGTTTAGGAGGAGTGAACTCTTCTCACAGTTTGTATATGCCAAGTCAGCCACCTCAAAAATGTACGTGTGATACCTGGTAGGATTCTATATGTGCATATAAATATACAAGTGTGAATAGGCTAAAGAGAAAGGGAAACAAGAATTCTCGTATTTTTTAAGTTTAAAAACTCAGGGAGAACATCTTCGATTAAAAATTGACTAGATTTATAACTTTTACCTTATATAATGCAAAACGCAAGTCCAACTATACAACATGCCTCCAATGAACTGCTTGTATTTCTATAGGTTTGGCTTATTTTTCTCTATCATATTAGGATGAGTTGTCTGAGTCTAGTAGGTATGGGTTAGTGTCAGGGATTCAATATTCCAAAATGAAAATTGGAAAATGAATCCAATTTGTATGCATATATATGCTGCACAAATATCCTCCCACTCTCATCCAGAACAATGCCTTGACATTACCTTCACCCCAAGTAAGACAAAATTAGAGGAGAAGAGTTAGAAAATCAGTGAACACATATCTGGAATGGAAAATGCTCAGGAGTTCACAACCTTGGAGGTTGTAGAGGAGTTTCCAAAAGCAAGGGATAGGGTAAACACTCCACAAACATGGAGCTCTGCTGGCCTAAAAGCTTTTTGAGAAACTGCCTCTGAGATAGGGCACTTGAAATATATGTTGTTTTCAGGAGATTTGGCTTTCTTTGTAGTGAGACCATCAAAGCTGGGTCTGCATCTATGAGACCTGGAAGACATTGTTTCTGATATTTCAATGAACATGAGGCAGCAGTGCTGATATTTTTCTTTTTAAGTAAACTGTGGCCTCTGGGGTCTAAGTGTCTCCCCGTTGAACTGTGAAGCCATTTGGCCCTCCTACACTTTTTGTGGGGTTTTTGCTGCTGCACTGGTAGTTTGGTATTTGCTTCATAAAATAGAAGGAGTTCAACTGGGACACAGTGCAGGAGGGAGTTCTATCACGTGTGGTGGGTCAGGGACAGCATAAAAATGCACCAACCAATCTTCTATCCCTCAAAGCTTGCCCCATTGCATCCTTGTCCATAGCAACCTGATTCTGAACATTGCCCTGAATCCTCTCCATATAACAAGATGCCTTTACTTATAAGGGTCTGCTGGCTGCACCATGTAAGCCACAAGCCATTTGTAAGCCAATGGAAGATCCAAATTGCTCCAACACAGAAGTTTTATCACACTCCTGCCCACCACAACTCTAGGCCCACTTCTCAGGAGGCTGCAACTTACTGGGACCTCTGTTCTACACCATTTTCATAAAACCCAGTCAAGCAAGGCACTGTCAGGTACATCCATGATCAGCAGCAGGACATCCAAAGGTTCTCTAGTGCAACCTAGTCGTGGGAATTTCAAAAAATTCACGGTATTTATCTAGAAATTTTTCAAGGATGAAGTTGGAGGCACTGTGGGTTTCAATTTATTCAGGAACCATTAAATGGAGAGAAAGATTATTTCAATGAAAGCTCTGGAGAACCCTCACAGGCAAGGCTTCTCAAAGAGTGGACAAAAGGTCACATTTAGCCAGGCCCATTGAGGTCTACAATGTGAGGTCCATGTGTGTTTTGACTCTCAAATATGGCTGCCAAGTCTTTCGAATGAAATCATGTGATACCTTGGCTGAGATTCCCAGTTCTCTGTGCAAAGCCACTCTGGCGCTAGTTCTCAGTTTCCAAGGGTGACTCTCATACATGGCCTCTTTAATCCCAACACAATACATGGCAATACTTTTCTGAGGTCAGATTCTGAACTCAGTCTCTAAGGGGAATCACACCAAAGTTCAAGCCCAGGTAGACCCAGTTATGTCTTCCAACTGCCACACAAATATGCACAATTAAATCCAAAACACTCCCACATGTCACTCATCTTTTCTAAATACACACTCATCATAACCTCTGGCTGGAGGTTTCCATGAGGGGTGCGGCCCAAGACAGTGTCCAAAATAACCACCCTTGCCCCTCATTTGCCTAAAATCAGGATGGCCTGGACATCCTCCCAGTGAACCAGGAGTGATCAAATTGGCCGGCCATTAAGATGGCACTGCTTCTCCAATTTGAAGCCTACTGACTGTGGGGCTTAGAGTCTTTATGTGATTTGGAGTCATGAGAAAAATCAAGCACTTATGGGCTATCCTCTGCAGGGTTTTGAGGAACACATTTGAACCAAATGATCACTATTCTCACTTGATGAAGGTCAGGAACCTTACAGAGGAATGTGAGAGACTTCATCCAAAATGAATGCTCTTTTGTCCATTTTGGTTTTGGATGCACACATGGGATCTTTCTTTAGATCCATCAGGTGCTAAAAATCTAAGCCGCAGCCTCACACAGGGCCAAAAAGCTGATTCAGACACATCCCTTTCCAAAGCAATTAAGCAAAGAGCCAGAGGTGATGCCCTTTCATTTCTGTTTGAAAACTATTTCTTTTGGCTCTACAAAGGTGTGGCCTGAGGCAAAGATGTTCCGGACATTCAGGGCAACAGAACAATTGGTAAGCAAAAGGCCCAAAGCAGGGTTTCTCCATTAGAATTTTCTGGTCACACTCATATCTGAGTTTTCTGAGATGCTCCCATTCCCTTCAGCTATCCAGTACATGGCCAAGTCTCAGAGCTTGGAGGTGGTACATATTTTGGACACAAAAAAATGAGCCTATTCTGGAAATTGGCCAGGATTCAGGAAGAAAACAGGAACTTAGCAAGATTGTAGGAGTTGCCCACGCATAAGTCAAGCCACAGTCCATTCATAAATTGGGCAAGATGAATCTTGGGAAGCTTTCTACTAGTCAGAACACATACAATGATTCATTCTCTTTTCTAATGTCTAAAACCCCGGACACAGTGGGATACACAGACATAGAGACACTGGCCTTGTCAAACGACTTACCAGAAACAGTTCACTCCAAAACAAATAAACTGCCTTTCCTACCTATTCTCAGAACATGAGACAAAACCTCAAACCTACACCCACACACACAAAGGCAGCTCCTTCCCCCAAGTAGGTCTGTGACTATCAGGAGTGTCCTCTGACTGGTGGGCCATACTCTGTTCTGATGAAATCGCCTGTCCTGTGTCAGATATGGTCTCATTGGCCCAATCTGTGAAGTTGTCACTAGCCAGCTGTGAGCCACTACCTGCTTTCTCAGGAAAGGCCTCTCTTCAGAGCTTTCCTGACATTTGTCCATCCTCACATCAGTAGGTACTCAGAAAGACTGACTCTGTCCTTGTTAAATCCAAACAAGTGAGACCACTGGGACTGGGAATGGGACTGGCTCTGCGTGCCTGGCTTCCCGGATCCCAAGTTCAGAGAGTTTCATCACCAAGGAAGTGAGGTGAGATTAATCTCTTCAGGAATTTAATGAGGTCACTGCCTTGGCAACCACTTTGTCCTAACAGTTGCTTCCAATAGTACTATGAGATGGAGGCAGCCCTTACTTCCTGTGACACTTTCAAAAGTTAGAATGGTATATCAACCATAGGCACCCAGGAACAGCTCTCCACACATGCCTGGTATGGTCCATCTTCTCTACATTAAGAAGAGAGAGGCTTATTCAGACAAAACCCTTCATCTTGGAAAGGTTGTTTGAGATGGAAGATAACTTTTTCTCTCTCAGGTCCTTCATAGCTGCCTAATCTTCTCCAGGGATCAAACCTGCATGGACCTTTGAGGTTCTCAGCAGGAGACAGATCCCCTACATTCCTGTATTGTAAGACGAACTCTGTCCCTGCTCTTCTGTAAAGTTAGGTTGAGGGAAGAGTGTATGGTTAGGGTTATTAACATGTTTGATTTGGATTACGAATCCTTCTGCAGGATGATTAATAGTATTGGGAACCTGAGATATTTATAAGATTATAGAGGTGAAATATAAGTATGAAAACAGAAATGTTGGTAAGATTTGAAGCCCAGAAGGGCATTAGGCCCTTGATTGGGATACTTAGCTTTTAATTACGTTCTACACAGATGTCTCAGATAAATTGATAATCAATGGCATAGGACCTTATACCTTGGATGTTTGATTTTAGAAGAGAACATCCACTCAAATTGAGATAGTCGGTGGGATTAGGAAGATAGTCGGTAGGTTTATAAAAAAAGAGTGAGTATAAAAATTAGACAAAAAGTTCTGTAGCATTAGGGTTTCGGTTATAGAGTGAATATAAATGTCAGCACATGTGAAGAGTCAGTCACAATGATTAACTGGGGAAAATATGTAGGAAGGAAAATATCAATAGAGACATTACGAAATGAGGCAATTATATAGTGAGTGATAGGATTAGACATTTTCAACAGGGTTGAGATTGAATACATAATCTTAGGAAGAAACAAATATGTAGTCACCAATAGGAATGACATTTGAAAGCATTAGGCAACCTGGACATGGATGTTTTTAGTAAGCCATGTTCACTTTCAATTTAGGATTTGGTACAATCATAAGTGTGACCTTTGCATTTTGTGCCCAGAAAATTATTGTGATCAAATATATATGTAGATCATATGATGTGTGTATTTCTTCCACCATTTCTGGGAGCAATATTTGAGGACACATAAATTAGTATTGTGGGTACCAAGTGGTGTACCCTGTGTCAATGAATATAGAGATAATGCATGAATAGACAATAGTGTGAATAAATAATATAACTTTTTTCTCTTTAAATAATGGATTGAATTGATATCTTAAAATATATAGGAAATCATATATTGACATACAATCATTCACTCCAACCAGTTACATATATAATGGTAATCTTAGGGTTATTGTTTATCATGAAGTGTGTGTGAGTTTTGTTTCAAAAGTGTTTATGGAAATCGAAAATAATGTGTTTGGAAAGAAGTCTCATGAAAAGACCAGTCAAGAAATATGGAGGAATCCATGTGTTCTGAAGCTGGAATTGATTGAAAGTGAAACAAATGCCTATAACTTTCCTAAATTGTGGATGAAATATATATCCTGTGATGTGCATAAACTGATGAAATAGTAATGTACCAGTGTTGAATAAAAATGAAGGTCAAAGTACACATCATGTCCCATAGGAATCTACTTGCATTGATGTTAAACTGGGTCAGTTACTGTAGAAATATTAGGATTGCATGCATTATTCACCATAGTTAGTTTTATTTCATTTTTATTTATGGTTGTTCAAAACATTACATAGTTGTTGTTATAACATATTTCACACTTTGATTCAAGTGCGTTATAAACTCCCATTTTTACCCCGTGTACAGATTACAGAATCACATCAGTTACACATCTATTGATTCACATATTGCCATACTAGTGTCTATTGAATTCTGCTGCCTTTCCTATCCTCTACTATCCCCCCTCCCCTCCCCGCCCCTCCCCTCTTCTCTCTCTACCCCCTCTACTGTAATAAATTTGTCCCCCTTGTATTATTTTTCTCTTTCCCCTCACTTTCTCTTGTATGTAATTTTGTATAACCCTGAGGGTCTCCTTCCAATTCCATGCAATTTTCCTTCTCTCTCCCTTTCCTTTCCACCTCTCATCCCGCTTTAATGTTAATCATCTTGTCATGCTCTTCGTCTCTCCTCTGTTCTTAGTTACTCTCCTTATATCAAAGATGACATTTGGCATTTGTTTTTTAAGGATTGGTTAGCTTCACTTAGCATAATCTGCTCTAATGCCATCCATTTCCCTCCAAATTCTATGATTTTTTTTTTATTTTTCAATGCAGAGTAATACTCCATTGTGTATAAATGCCACAGTATTTTATCCATTCTTTCATTGAAGGTTATCTAAGTTGGTTTCACAGTCTTGCTGTTGTGAATTGTTCTGCTATGAACATCGATGTAGCAGTGTCCCTGTAGCATGCTGTTTTTAGGTCTTTAGTGAATAGACTGAGTAGGGGAATAGCTGGGTCAAATGGTGATTCCATTCCCAGCTTTCCAAGAAATTTTCATACTGCTTTCCAAATTGGCTGCACCAATTTGCAGTCCCACCAGCAATGTAGAAGTGTACCTGTTTCCCCACATCATTGCCAGAACTTGTTGTTTGACTTCATAATGGCTGCCAATCTTACTGGAGTGAGATGGTATCTTAGGGTGGTTTCGATTTGCATTTCTCTGACTGCTGGAGATGGTGAGCATTTTTTCATGTACTTGTTGATTGATTGTAAGTCCTCATCTGATAAGTGTCTGTTGAGGTCCTCAGCCCATTTGTTGATTGGGTTCTTTGTTATCTTATTGTCTAATTTTTTGAGTTTTTTGTATACTCTGGATATTAGGGCTCTATCTGAAGTGTGAGGAGTAAAGATTTCTTCCCAGGATGTAGGCTCCCTATTTACCTCTCTTATTGTTTCTTTTGCTGAGAAAAAACTTTTTAGTTTGAGTAAGTCCCATTTGTTGATTCTAGTTATCAACTCTTTTGCTATGGGTGTCCTATTGTGGAATTTGGAGCCCGACCCCACAGTATGTACATCGTAAGCAAATTTTTCTTCTATCAGACACTGTGTCTCTGATTTGATATCAAGCTCCTTGATCCATTTTGAGTTAACTTTTGTGCATGGCAAGAGAAAGGGATTCAGTTTCAATTTGTTACATATGGATTTCCAGTTTTCCCAACACCATTTGTTGAAGATGCTATCCTTCCTCCATTGCATGCTTTTAGCCCCTTTATCAAATATAAGATAGTTGTAGTTTTGTGGATTGGTTTCTGTGTCCTCTATTCAGTACCATTGGTCCACAAGCCTGTTTTGGTACCAGTACCATGCTATTGTTGTTACTATTGCTCTGTAGTATAGTGTGAAGTCTGGTATCGCTCTACCACCTGATTCACACTTCCTGCCTAGCATTGTTTTTGCTATTCTGGAACTTTTATTTTTCCATATGTATTTCATGATTGCTTTATTTATTTCTACAAGAAATGCCTTTGGGATTTGATTGGCATTGCATTAAACCTATAGAGAAATTTTGGTAATATCACCATTTTGATGATGTTAGTTCTGCCTTTCCATGAACAGGGTATATTTTTACATCTTCTAAGATCTTCTTATATTTCTCTCTTTAGGGTTGTGTAGTTTTCATTGTATGAGACATTCCCCTCTTTTGTTAGGTTGATTCCCATCTTTTTTTTTTTAGGATATTGTGAATGGAGTGGTTGTTCTCATTTCCATTTCAGAGGATTTGTCCCTGATATAGAGGAATGCCTTTGATTTATGCGTGTTGATTTTATATCCTGCCACTTTGCTGCATTCATTTATTAGCTCTATTAGTTTCTTTGTAGACCCTTTTGGGTCTGCTAGGTATAGAATCATGTCATCTGCAATAGTAATAATTTAAGTTGTTCTTTTCCTATTTTTATGCCTTTAATTTCTTCCGTCTGTCTAATTGCTCTGGCCAGTGTTTCGAGAACTGTATTGAACAGAAGTAGTGAGAGAGGGCATCCCATTCTTGTTCCAGATTTTAGAGGGAATGCCTTCAATTTTTCTAGATTCAGAATGATGCTAGCTTGAGGATTAGCATAGATTGCTTTTACAATATTGAGGTATGATCCTGTTATTCCTAGTTTTTCTAGAGTTTTGAAGATAAAGGGATGCTGTACTTTGTCGAATGCTTTTTGTGCATCTATCGAGATGATCATATGGTTCTTATTTTTAAGTCTATTGATGTGGTGAATAACATTTATTGATTTTCGTATATTGAACAAGCCTTGTATTCCATGGATGAATCCTACTTGATCATGGTGCACAATTTTTTTAATATGTTTTTGTATCTGATTCACCAGAATTTAATTAGGGATTATTGCATTTAGATTCCTTAGGGATATTGGTCTGTAGTTTTCTTTGTTTGAAGTGTTTATGTCTGGTGTAGAAATCAGGGTGATATTGGCCTGGTAGAATGAATTTGGAAGATCTCCCTCTTTTTCAATTTCCTGAAATAGCTTGAAAAGTATTGGTATTAGTTCATATTTAAAGGGTTTGTAAAACTCTGCTGTATACCCATACTGTCCTGGTCTTTTCTTAGTTGGTAATCTTTGGATGGTTTCTTCTATTTCCTCAATTGATACTGGTCTGTTTAGGTTGTCTATATCCTCCTGACTCAATCTGGACAGATCATATGACTTAAGAAATTTTTCGATGCTTTCACTATCTTCTATTATATTGGAGTATAACGAATCAAATTAATTTCTGATTATCTTCTGTATTTCAGAAATATCTGCTGTGATTGCCAGGGGGTGACAAATAACTTGTGTAGATTGATACAGCAGGAATGGAAGCCGTTTATTGTAGCATCTGAGCGATATTTATACATTTTATATAGCTTATCTAATTAGCATAAAATAGATCCAGCAGTGAACCAATAAGGAATCTCCACACTTAATGGCTTGCTTTTGTTACTTCACAAACCACTCTCTATGGCATTTTTCCAGGCGCCATCCAGACTTGTTTACAGACCCTAACATTTCTCTGGCAAAATACCAGGTGCCATCCTGACTTGTTTATATACCTTAACATGTGATGTTGCCCTTTTCATCCCGTATGCTAGTAATTTGAGTTTTCTCTCTTCTTCTCTTCATTAGCATGGCTAAGGGTCTGTCGATTTTATTTATTTTTTCAAAGAACCAACTTTTAGTTTTCTCAATTTTTTCAATTGTTTCTTTTGTTTCGATTTCATTAATTTCAGCTTTGATTTTAATTAAATCTTACCTTCTACTTATTTTGCTGTTGTTTTCCTCTTCTTTTTCTAGGATTCTGAGATGAAGTATGACATCATTTATTTGTTTTGTTTTTTTTTTTCTTTTTTTAAGGAATGAAATCCAAGCAATGAATTTTGTCTTAGAACGGATTTCAGTGTGTCCCATAGATTCTGATATGTTGTGCCTGTGTTTTCATTTATCTCTAAGAATTTTTTTAATTTCCTCCTTGATGTCTTCTATAACCCATTGATCATTCAGTAACCTATTGTTCATTCTCCAAGTGATGCATGATTTTTCCTTCCTTCGTTTATCATTGATTTTTAGTTTATATTAGATTATGATCAGATAAGATGCATGGTATTATCTCTACTTCTTTATATTGTCTAAGAATTGCCCTGTGACATAATATATGATCTATTTTTGAGAAGGATCCATGTGCTGCTGAGGAAAAATGTAACTGCTTGATGTTGAGGAGTATATTCGATATATGTCAATTAAGTCTAGGTTATTAATTGTGTTATTGAGTTCTATAGTTTTCTATTTCAACTTTTGTTTGGAAGACCTGTCCAGTGGTGAGAGAGGTGTGTTGAAGTCTCCCATGATTATTGTATGGTGGTCTATTAGACTCTTGATCTTGAAAAAAGTTTGTTTGATGGACATAGCTGCACCATTGTTTGGGGCATATATATATTTATAATGGTTATGTCTTGTTGGTGTATGGTTCTCTTGAGCAGTATGTAGTGTCCCTCTTTATCCCTTTTGATTAACTTTGGCTTGAAATCTATTTTATTTGATATGAGTATGGACACTCCTGCTTGTTTCCGAAGTCCATATAAGTGATATGATTTTTCCCAACCTTTCACCTTCAGTCTATGTATGTCTTTTCCTATCAAATGCGTCTCCTGTAGGCAGCATATTATTGGGTCTTGTGTTGTGATCCATTCTACTAGCCTGTGTCTCTTAATTGGTGAGTTTAAGCCATTAACATTTACGGTTATTATTGAGATAATGGTTGTTCTTCCAGCCCTATTTGTTTATTTATGTTATTAAACATGGATTGTTTTCTACATTGATTATTTCCCCCTTTTGCTGTACTACCTCCCACTGTTGGTTTTTATTGTTATTTTCCATTTCCTCTTCCTGTAATATTTTGCCGATGATGTTTTGAAGAGATGGTTTTCTAGCTACAATTTATTTTAACTTTTTTTTTAACATAGAAGGTTATGATTTTATCTTCCATCCTGATGCTTAATTTTACTGGATACACAATTCTTGGTTGGAATCCATTTTCTTTCAGTGTTTGAAAAATGTTAATCCAGGATCTTCTAGCTTTCAGAGTCTGTGTTGAAAGATCAGCTGTTATCCTGATTGGTTTACCCCTAAATGTAATCTGCTTTTTTTTTCTCTTGTAGCATTTAAAATTCTCTCCTTATTGTGTACGTTGGGCATCTTCATTATAATGTGTCTAGGTGTGGATCTCTTATGATTTTGCACATTCGGCGTCCTGTAGGCTTCTAGGACTTGGGAGTCAGTCTGATTCTTCAAGTCTGGGAAGTTTTCTCGTATTATTTCATTGAATACATTGCTCATTGCTTTGGTTTGGACCTCTATACCTTCCTGTATTCCAATGACTCTTAAGTTTGGTCTCTTTATGTTATCCCGTATTTCTTGGATATTCTGTTGATGGTTTCTTAACAGTCTTGCTGAGCTGTCTATGTTCTTTTCAAGTTGGAATACTTTGTCTTCATTGTCTGATGTTCTATCTTCTAAGTGTTCTACTCTGCTGGTAGTATTCTCAATTGAGTTTTTAAGTTGGTTTATTGCTTTCTGCATTTCTAGGATTTCTGTTTGTTATTTTTTACAACCTCTATCTCCCTGTATAGCTGATCTTTTGCTTCTTGGATTTGTTTATGTAATTCATTGTCGAAGTGATTTTTCATTGTCTGATTTTGCTGTCTAATGTCTTCCTTGAGACTCCAGATCATCTGAAGCATGTATATCCTGAGTTCTTTATCTGACATTCCATTTACTGCAGCTATTACCTCTTCTAAAGTTGTGCTGACCTGCATTGCTTGTGGTCCTTTTTTCCTTGTCTTATCATACTGCTCGCTTTTCTTTCTGCTTGGTGAAACTGTTGTGATTTTGAAATTTTCCTCCTATATATTTATATTGCTCTTGTATAGTTGCAAAGTCTCCCTTGCATGGGCGCAGGGGGGCTGTGCTGCTCCTCCAATTAGGGTGATCTAACTACCTTGCTGACGGGCCGCTGGGCTTGTTTTCCTGATCGGTTGAAGGTCTGCCTACCATGCAGGCGCGGGAGGCGGCTCTTCTCTGCCCCTCCTCCAATTGGTGTCACGTGTGTACCAGGCCTGTGGACCCCTGGGGTGTTCTGCCGATCAGTCGCAGGTCTGCCTACCTTGTAGGTGCTGGCGGCGGCTCTGCTCTGCCCCTACTCCAATTGGGGTGACGTGACTACCATGCAGGTGTGTTGCTGGGCCTGTTCCGCCAGTTTGTCGCAGGTCTGCCTACCTTGCGGGCACGGGCAACGGATCTGCTCTGCTCCTATTCCAAATGGGGTGAAGTATCTGCCGCTCCGGCAGGGCGATGGGCCTCTTCTGCCAGTCAGGTGCAGGTGTGCCTACCTTGCGGGTGCGGGTGATGGCTCTGCTCTGCCACTACTCCATTTGGGGGGTCGTGACTACCATGCCGGCAGGTTGTTGGGCCTGTTCTGGGTGCGGGCGAAGGCTCTGCTCTGCCCCTACTAATATTGGGGTGACCTGACTACCATGCCGGTGGGCCACTGGGATTGTACTAGGTGAGGGAGAAGGCTCTGCTCTGCAACTATTCCAATTCGGGTGATTTGACTACCACGCCTGCGGGTCACTGGGCCTGTTCTGGGCAAGGGCGGCGGCTCTGCTCTGCCTCTATTCCAATTGGGGTGACGTGACTACCATGCAGGTGTGTCGCTGGGCCTGTTCCGGGCGTGGGCGGAGGCTCTGCTCTGCCCCTGTGGCTTGATGACAAAGTGAGAGAGACCCGGGTGTTTGTGACTCACTTTCTTTACCAGGAGACCAACTGTTTCTGTCACCGATGGTATCAATGAAGTTATCTCCTCTGCTGCTTTCTGATGACATCAGATCTCTGCCATGTTGGTATCCCATGCAAAAGGCAGCATTTTGTTCCCTTTGCTGGGTGACTAAAGCAATGGGTGAGTTCTGACCGGCACTCACAAGCCCCGTCTCAATCCTGTTGCACTCCCTATGAAGGCTCGGTTGATATTTACCTCCACAGTATTCAGCAAGACCCGGACCGAGAAGCAGTTTCCGCAGGTTCTTTAGCCCAGGGCCAGATCAGTTCCGGGAGGCAGAATTCGGCCGCTCTGGGCTTGGTGTATGTTCTAATAGAAGCAGGCTCCAAGACGCAGTTTCTGCGGGTTCTCTAGCACTGAGCCTGAGTAATTTGTCTGCAAGACAAAGGTGAATGGCATCCTGAAATTACCGGTTCTATAGCTGAATAAGCTGCGATCAGTCGAAAACAGGGATGGTGACGTCACCTCTCCAAGATGGTGGCCGCTGGGTTCCTCTGTGGTCTGACTGGTGCGGAGAAACGAGTTGGACTGCATGCTTCCCCATCTCAAACCCAGAATTCAGCACTGAGCACAGTGATTGCATACCTGGCAGGAGCCCACAGTATCTGCACCACTGTATATTTGCGTTGCTATCTCGTCGTTTCCCAGCACGCACCACAGACTCTAGCCACGGAGCGATTTCCTGAGTAAGCCACATGACCTTCTGTGAGGACAAATCACTCGCGTTTGAGTTCCCGTAGCTGATCCTCGTGAGATGGAAATTAGTACACTAGGTTTTGGAGAACCACAATTTTGCTGGAAATTTCTAACAAGATAGGTTTTAGCCATTCTAACTCGTCATTCTCCCGCACAGTGCTGCGGTATATGGGGGTGATGCACTCCCTTTGCAGCCATCATAGGATCCCCTGAAGTTAGTTTTCAGTACTAGGAAACAAATAAGTATTTCAGGTGGATGAATATTTCTGAGAAAAATCGTTTGAAAAGTTGATTATAAATCCACATACATGAATATGAATGAATTTAGGGAGTGTATAATAAGAAAAATATACTTCATATTTTGAAAAATCTGCAGAGTGAAAAAAAAAATATATATATATATATATATGTATATATATACATACACACAGAGACATTAAAAAAGTAGCATTATGTATGCCAATCGAAATTCACCATGAAATATATATCATCCACAGATCCAAAAATATTCATTTTAATGAACATGGATTTATGTCGTTCAACTAAGAAGCTCACCCGTATCTTGAATTTTCGGTTCCAACAGCATTTAGTAGGAGTGATCTCTTCTCACAATTTGTATCTGCCAAGCCAGCCACCTCACAAAATGTACGAGTTATACCAGGTAGAATTCGATATGTGCATATAAAAATACATGTGATGAATAGGCTACAGAGAAAGGGAGACAGTTATTCACATATTTGTTAACTTTTAAAACACATGGAGGACTATTTCAATTAAAATTCGCTAGATTTATAACACCTACCATTTATCATACGATAGGCAAGTCCAACTATACACCATGCCTCCTGTGAACCTCTTGTATTTCTATTCTGTTTGGGTTATTTTTCTCCATAATATTAGGATTAGAAGTCAAAGTCTATTAGGGTATGTGTTAGTGTCAGGGATTCAGTATTTCGATAGGAAAATTTGAAAATGTATCCAATGTATATGCAAATATGTGCTACACAAAAAACTTCCCACTCTCATTCATAACAATGCCTTGACATTACCTTCGCCCCACATAAGACACAATTAGAGGAGAGGAGTTAGAAAATCTGTGAATACATATGTGGAATGGAAAATGCTCAGGAGTTCACAAATTTGGAGGTGGTAGAGGAGTTTCCAAAACTAAGGGACAGGGTAAACACTCCACAAACATGAAGTTCTGCCAGCCTGACATCTGGAGAAACTGCCTCTAAGGTTGGGCAATGAAATATATGCTGTTGTCAGGAGCATTAGCTTCATTTGGAGTGAGACCATCAAAGCTGGGTCTTCATCTATGTGACATGAATGACATTGTTTCTTATTTTCCAATGAACATGAGGCATCAGTGCTGAATTTTCTATTTGTATGTAACTTGTGGCCACTGGGGTCTAGGTGTCTCCCCGTGTGGACTGTAAATCCATTTGGTCATCCTCCACTATTCGTGGTGTTTCTTGCTGCTGCACTGGGAGTTTGGAATTTGCTTCATGAAATACAAGGAGTTCAACAGGGACACAGTGCTGAAGTGAGTTCTGTCAATTGTGGTGGGTGGGGTTCTGCAGGAGAATGCACCAACCAGGCTTCTATCCCACATTGCTTGCCCCATTGACCATAGCAACCTGATTCTGAACATTGCCCTGAAACCTCTCCATATAACAATATGCTTTTACATATAAGAGTCTACTGGCTTCAAAATGTCAGTCACAATCCATTTGCAAGACAATGGCAGATCCACATGGCCCAACACAGATGTTTTATCACACACCTGCCAACCACTGCTCTAGGACAACTACTCAACAGGATCCAACTTACTGGCATCTCTGTTCTACACCATTTTCATAAAACCAAGTCAATCAAGGCACTGTCTTACATACTCATGATCAGCAACAGGACATCCAAATGTTCTCCAGTGCCACCCAGTCATGGGAATTTCAAAAATTTTTATGGTATTTATCTAGCCAATTTTCAAGGAAGAAGTTGGAGGCACTGTGGGTTTCAATTTATTCAGGAACCATTAAATGGTGAGCAAGTTCATTTCAATGAAAACTCTGGAGAATTCTCACAGGCAAGGCTTCCCAAAGAGTGGCCAAAATGTCAGATTAAGCCAGGCCCATTGAGGTCTACAATGTGAGGTCCATGTGTGTTTTGACTCTCAAAAATGGCTGCCAAGTCTTTAAGAATAAAATCATGTGATATCATGGCTGAGATTCCCTGTGATCTGTGGAAAGTCAACTTGGGCCTAGATGTCTTTCCAAGGGCAACTCTCATGCATGGCCATCTAAAATCCCAACACAATTCATGGCAATACTTCTCTGAGATCAGTACCACAACTCAGTCTCTAAGGGGAATCACACCAGGGTGCAAGCCCACGTGGACCCAGTCATCTCTTCAAACCACCATTCAAATGTCCACATTTAAATCCCAAACACTCCCACATGGCCCAAATCTTCTTCCATATATACACTCATCATAACCTGTGGCTGGAGGTTTCCATGAGGGGAGCAGCCCACGTCAGTGTCCAAAATAAGCTTCCTGCACCTCATTTGCCTAAAGTCAGGGTGGCATGGACACCCTTCCTGTAAACCAGAAGTGATCAAATAGGCCTTCCTTTAATACTGATTAGCTTCTCCAACTTGAGGCCTACTGACTTTGAGGTTTAGATTCTTTAAGTGAATTGGAGTCATGAGAAAAACAAGCACCTATGGGCTAGCCTCTGCTGGGTTTTGAAGAACTCATTTGACCCAAAGGATCCCTGTTCTCACTTGATGGATGTCAGGAACCTACCAGAGGAAGGCAAGAGAGTTAATCAACAATATCTGATCTTTTTGCCATTTTGGTTTTCGATGCATGCATGGGATGTATCTTTAGATCCATCAGGTGCTGAGAATCTAAGCCTCAGCCTCACACAGGGCCAAGAGACTGATTCAGACATATCCCTTTTCAAAGCAATTAAGCATGGATCCACACGTGATGCCCATTCATTTGCATTTGAAAACTGTTTTCTTCAGGCTTCACAAAGTGGTGGCTTGAGGCAAAGTTCTTCCTGACATTCAGGGCAACAGAACAATAGGTAAGCAAAAGGACCAAAGCAGGGTTTCTCCACTGAGACTTTCCTGGTCAACTGATATCTGAGATTTCTGAGATGCTAGCCATTCCCTTCAACTATCTAGTACATGGCCATGTCACAGATATTGGAGGTGGTACATATCTTGGACACAAAACCATGATACTATTCTGGAGTGTTGCCAGAATTGAAGGAGAAAACAGGAAATTATGAAGCTAGTAGGTGTTGCCCATCCATAAGGCAAGCCTGATTCCACTCATATATTGGGCACAATGAATGCTGGCAAGCTTTCTAGTAGACAGGAAACATCCATTGATGCCTTCTCTCTTCTAATGTCTACAATCATGAACACAGTGGGATACACAGACACTCGCCTTGTCAAAGGACTTACTAAAAGTAGTCCACTCCAAACCAAACAAACTGCCTTTCCCACCTATTCTGAGAACTTGAGACAAAACCACAAAATCACACCCACACCCACAAAGGCACCTCCTTCCCCCAAGTAGGTCTGTGACTCTCCGGAGTGTCCTCTGACTGGTGGGCCATACTATGTTTCCCCAAAATGACCTCTCCTGTCTCAGTTCTGGTCTGCTTGGCCAACTCTGTGAAGTTGTCAAGAGCCAGTGGTGAGACACTACCTGCTTTCTGAGGAAAAGCCCCTCTTCAAAGGTTTCCTGGCATTTGGCCATCCTCACATCTGTAGGTTCAAAGAAAGACTGACTCTGTCCTTGGTAAATCCAAACATATGAGACCACTGGGACTGGGACAGGGACTGTGTCTGGGTTCCTGGCTTCCTGGATCCCAAGTTCAGAGAGTTTCATCACCAAGGAAGTGAGGTGAGGTCACTTCCTTCAGGATCTGAATTACATCACTGCCTTGGCAACCACTTTGCCCTAACAGTTGCTTCCAAAAGTCCCTTTAGGTGGAGGCTGCCCCTGTTTTCCTGTAACACTTTCACAAGTTAGAATGTTATATCAATCATAAGCACCCCGGAACAGCTCTCCACACAGAACTGGTTTGGTCCATCTTGTATACATTAAGAAGAGAGAGTGATTCAGACACAACCCTTCAACCCGACCAGGATGGCTGCCATGGAAGATGACTTTTGCTTTCTGAGGTATTTCATAGCTGCCTTCATCTTCACCAGGGATCATTTCTGCATGAACATTTGAGGTTCTCAGCAGGTGAAGATACCCTACATTCCTGTATTTTAAAACCAACTCTGTCCCTGCTCTTCGGTAAAGTTAGTGTATGGTTAGGGTTCATTATATGTTTGATTTGGGTTAGGAATCATTCTGCAGGATGAATAAAGGGATTGGGTACCTGCGATATTTATAAGAATATATAAGTGAAATATATGTATGAAAACGGAAATCTAAGAAAGATTTGAAGCCCAGAAGGGCATTGGGCCCTTGATTGGGATGCATAGTGTTGAATTACGTTCTGTACAATTGTCTCAGTTAAATCGATATACAATGGCATAGGACCTTGTACCTTGGATGATTGAATGTAGAAGAGAACATCCAGTTAAAAAGGGATAGTCGGTAGGATTAGAAAGATAGTCGGTAGGTTTAGGAAGAAGAGTGAGAATATGATTTGGAATAAAAAGCTTCTTTAGCAATAGGGTTTCGTTTAGAGAGTGAATGTAAATGTCAGTACATGTGAAGAGTCTTTCACAATGATGAACTGGGGAAATTATGTAGAAAAGCAGGTATCAATAGAGACATAACGAAATCAGGCAAAGTATAAATGAGTGATAGGATTAGACATTTTCAACAGGGTTGAGTTTGAATATATAATCATAGGAAAAAACAAATATGTTGTCACCAATGGGATTGACATTTGAGAGCATTAGGCAACCTGGACACGGATGTTATTACTTATCCATGTTCACTTTCCTTTTAGGCTTTGGTACAATCATAAGTGTGACCTTTACATTTTTTTTTGTTCAGAATATTTCGGTGGTAAAATGTATATGTAGATCAGGTAACATGAGTATTTCTTTCACCATGTCTGGGAGCAATATTTTGAAGACATATACATTAGTATTAGGGGTACAAAGAGGTGTACCCTGTGTCTATGAATATAGAGATAATGCATGAATAGACGATAATATGAATAAATAATGTATCTGGTTCCACTTTAAATAATGGATTGAATTGAAATCTGAAAATATATAAGAAATCTTATATTGATATATAATCATTCATTTCAACCAGTTATATATCTAATGGTAATATTAGGATTATGGTTTATCATGAAGGGTGTTTGAGTTTTGCTTTATAAGTGATGATGTTAAACGAAAATAATGTGTTTGGAAAGAAGTCTCATGAAAAGACCAGTCAAGAAACATAGAAGAATCATGTGTTCTGAATCAGAAAGTGATTGATCGTGAAACAAATGCCTATAAATTTTCTAACTTTTGAATGAAATATATATCCTATGATGTGCATAAACTGAAGACATCGTAACGTATAAGTGTTGAATAAAAATGAAAATCAAAATACACATCATGTCCCCTAAGAATATACTTGCATTGATGTTAAACTAGCTCAGTAACTGTAGAAATATTAGGTTTTGTTTGCACCTTTCACTGAATTTAGTTTTCAGTACTAGAAAACAAATATGTATTTCAGGTGGATGATTATTTCTGAGAATAATCTTGTGGAAAGTTGATTATAAATACACATATATGAATATGAATGAATTTAGGGAGTGTATAATAAGACACATATATTTCATATTTTAAAAAATCTGGAGAGTGTATATATATATATATACACTCTCATACATACACACTCACATGCACAGATATAAAAAAGTAGCAATACAGGAAATCCATCATGAAGGCAGGCATGGAAAAATCAAGTCTCTGACCTCTTCAGCTGCGCGGGCATCGGGAGTCGTAAACTGTCTAAATGCTGTTTGCTCAGAATCACTAGGCAATGTTGACCTAATGTGGATCTGGTGCGAACATTCTGGGCCCCTCAGAACACACACCGAGCCTGGATCGGCTGCATTCAACCTCCGGTTTGCCTGGTTCTCGTGACTCAGCACTAAGATCTCTCTGAAATAACTGTTCGGCCCTTCTGAACTTTCAGAGGTAAAAGCCAACCAAGCCTTCAAAGGCAGTGGCCACAGGATTGAAACGGCGCTTGGGAGAGACAGTCAGGACCCACCCGTTGCGTTGGTTACCTTGCAAAGGGAACAAACGGTCACCATTTGCATGGGATACCACCATAGCATAGAAATGATGTCACGGGCAGAGGAGATAACTTCATTGAAACCAGCGTGACAGGTGTGTAATCCCCTAGCCATCTCTCTCAACACAGCGGGGAAACCTTAAGGGCCCCTCCCAGCTCTGCCGTAAGGGCCTCTCCCAGCTCTCCCGTGAGCGCGATAGCCAGACCTTTGGAATCAGGATTGGCTCGGGACTAGCGGCGTGGAATTCCGGGCTCCTGATCCCACAAGTGCTGACAATTGAGGTCTCTTACACCACGTACCGGTGGCGTGGCTCCCAGAGGGCAAGAAAATTCGCTGGGGGTCCTCAGCCCCAAGCTCTACAAACTTAGGGTCTGAGGGAGGCAAACAGGGAGAGTGTGCACAGGCGTTCATGAAAACAGGGCTGCCAGGAGTAGAGTTCTGGCTTGTAACCACTTTTGTGGTGAGCGTCACAGGTGATCAGGGCATGGCTTGAGGAAGCACAAGAGAAGGCCCTAGGCACTCAGGATTGGAGATCCGCCAAGTCTGGGAGGAAGAGCTGCTGCACAGTGATTGGTTCCCACTTATTCAGAGGAGGAGCTTGGCCCAGTGCACACAGCTCCACATACTGAAAGAGAAGTTAATTGAACTCTATGACTGCATGTATTATTATTATTATTTTTTTAATTTATATTTTTTATATTTCTTTCATTTTCATTTTTGTTGTTGTTGTTCTTTAACTTTTTTAATGTTTTTATTTTTTTATTTTTTATTTTATCATTATTATTATTAATATTATTTTAAATTTTAATTTTCATTTTTTAATTATAATTATTATTTAAATTTTTTTTCTTTCTTTATTTTCTATTTTTTTCTTTTGTCTTTTCATTTCTTTTCAATTTTCTTATTCTCCCTTCCTTGAATTCTACCTGTCTACTCTCATTCTCTTTAGTGACTTCTTCCCTTCCCTTCTAATATCTTTCCTCCCAAGCATCAAATAAATTTATAAGAGTAAGCAGTAACTCAGCAGTCAAACAAAACAAGAAGTAACATGAGCAGCATAAAAAAGCAAGGAAGAAAAGGAGTACAAACAATGATGGACAGCCTAAATATTCAGAAGGACCTAGAGTCATCAGAAAAATGGTCATATAAAGAACTCAAGAAATACCTTAGACAGATGGAATGGAACCTTAAAGAGGATACGAGACATCAAAACCAAACAGTGAAAGAACACATTGAAAATGAATTACATAATCAGATATAAAAAGAAATTAAGCATCTTAATTAGGAGATAGAGATTATAAAAAAAATCAAACAATAATTCTAGAAATGAAGGAAATGATAAAACAAATTAAAAACTCAATTGAGAGTATCACTAACAGAGTGGAGCAAGTAGAAGACAGAATGTCAGATAATGAAGACAAAATATATCATCTTGAAAAAAGTCTAGCCAACAAAGAAATGCTGGTAAAAAGTCATGAGAAAAACATCCAAGAGATATGGGATAACATAAGAAAAAAAAAAAAAACTAATGAGTCATCTGGATAGAGAAAGGTACAGAGATTCAAACCAAGGGAATGAGTAACCTGCTGTATGAAATAATTACAGAAAACTTTCCAGAAATAAAAATGGAAACGGATAAAAAAAATTGTAGATGCTTACAGGACACCGAGCACACAAAATCACAGTAGACCAATGCCAAGACACATTGTTATGAAGATATCCAATATACAGAACAAAGAGAAAATATTAAAAGCTACAAGAGAAAGGAGGCAGATTACAATCAGGGGTAAACCAAAAATGTTAACAACAGATTTTTCATCACAGACGCTGAAAGTGAGAAGATCCTGGAACAACGTATTTCAAACACTTAAAAACAATGGATGCCAACCAAGAAATCTGTATTCAGCAAAATTAAGCTTCAGGTAAGACAACGAAATAAAAACATTTCGTGATAAACAAAAGCTAAAAGAACTTGCAGCCAGAAAACCAGCATTGCAAAGCATCTTAAGGAAAACACTACACGAGGAAAAAATGAATATCAACAAAGAAAACCATCAGTGGGAAGTGCCTCATTAATGACAGAGGGCGGGGGAAAAGTTAATCATGGATAAACAAACTAAATTAAAAAAAAGATAAATAATCAAAGACGGGTGGCAATACAAACCATATATCAATACTAACTCTAAACTTTAATGGCTTAAACTCTCCAATAAAGTGACATAGACTTGTAACGTGGATTAAAAAAAACAAATCCAACAATATGTTGCTTCCAGGAGACACATCTGAATGGAAAAGACATACACAGGCTGAAGGTGAAAGGTTGGGAAAATTTATACCATGCACACGGTCCTTGTAAGCAAGCAGGGGTGGCCATCCTCATATGGAATAAAATCGACTTCAAGACTAATTTAATCAAAAGGGATAAGGAAGGACATTATATACTGTTGAAAGGAACCATTCACCAACAAGACATAACAATTATCAATATTTATGCAGCAAATAATGGTGCTGCAACATTTATAAAACAAATTCTCCTCAAGTTCAAGAATCAAATAGACCACAACACAATAATTATGGGAGACTTCAACTCACCTCTCTCACCATTGGACAGATCCTCCAAACAAAAGTTGAATAAAGAAAATATAGAATTCAATATCACAATCAATACCCTAGACTTAACTGACATATATAGAATATATCAACCATCATCAAGTGGATATACTTTTTTCTCACCAGCACATGGATCCTTCTCAAAAATAGACCATATATTATGCCATAGGGCAACACTCAGTAAATATAAAGGGGTGGAGATAATACCATGAATTTTTTTCTCATCACAATGGAATGAAACTGGAAACCAACGGTAAAAGAAGGAAGGAAAAATCCTACATCACATGGAAAATGAACAATATGTTACTGAATGATCAATGGGTTACAGAAGACATAAAGGAGGAAATCAAAAAATTCTTAGAGATAAATGAAAATACAGACACAACATATCAGATTCAATGGGACACAATGAAACAAGATTCAAGAGGCAAATTCATCGCCTGGAGGTCATTCCTCAAAAAAAGAAAAAAACAAAAACAACAAATAAATGAGCTCTCACTTAATCTCAAAGCCCTAGAAAAGGAAGAGCAAAACAACAGCAAATGTAGCAGAAGGCAAGAAATTATTAAAATCAGAGAGTAAATCACGAAATTGAAACAAAAGAAACTATTAAAAAATTACCAAAACTAATAGTTTGTTCTTCGAAAAAATAAATAAGATTGACAGACCCTTAGCCATGCTAACGAGGAGAAGAAGAGAGAGAACTCAAATTACTAACATACGGGATGAAAAAGGCAATATCACAACAGATGCTACATAAATACAGAAGACAATTAGAAATTATTTCGAAAACCTATATTCCAATAAAATAGAAAATAGTGAAGACATTGATACATTTGTTAAGTCATATGATTTGCCTAGACTGAGTCAGGAGGATACACACAATTTGAACAGACCAATATCAATCGATGAAATAGAAGAGGCAATCAAACTACTACCAACCAAGAAAAGCCCAGGATCGGATGGGTATACAGCGGAGTTTTACAAAACCTTTAAAGAAGAATTAATACCAATACTTTTCAAGTTATTCAGAAAATAGAAAAACAGGGAGCTCTGCCAAATTCATTCTATGAGGCCAACATCACCCTGCTTCTGAAACCAGACTAAGACACCTCAATGAAAGAAAACAACAGACCAATATCTCTGATGAACCTAGATGCAAAAATTTTCATTAAAATTCTGGTGATTTGGATACAAAGGCACATCAAAAAAATTGTGCACCATGATCAACTAGGATTCATCCCTGGGATGCAAGGAGGGTTCAATATATGGAAATCAATAAATGTTATTCACAACATCAATAGACTTAAAAATAAGAACCATAAGATGATCTTGATAGATGCAGAAAAACCATTAGAAAAAGTAGAGCATTCCTTTACGTTCAAAACATTAGAAAAACTAGGGATAAAAGGAACATACCTCGACATTGTAAAAACTATCTATGTTAAGCCTCAGGCTATTATCATTCTGAATGGAGAAAAATTGAAGGCATTCTTTCTAAAATTTGGAACAAGACAGGGATGTCCTCTATCACCACTTCTATTCAATAAGTTCTCGAAAAACTGGCCAGAGCAATTAGAAAGTTGAAAGACATTAAAGACATAAAAATAGGAAAAAAAGAACTTAAATTATCACTATTTGAAGATGACATGATTCTATACATAGAAGACCCAAAAGGGTCTACAGAAAAAAACTACTAGAACTAATAAATGAATTCAGCAATGTGGCTGGAAATGAAATCAACATGCATAAATCAAAGGCATTTCTGTATATCAGCGACAAAACTTCTGAAATGAAAATGAGGAAAAACACTGCATTCACAATATCCTCATAAAAAATTAAATACTTGGGAATCAACCTAACAAAAGAGGTGAAAGATTTATACAATGCAAACTACAGAACCCTAAAAAGAGAAGTAGAATAAGATCTTAGAAGATTGAAAAATATACCCTGTTCATGGATAGGCAGAACTAACATCATCAAAATGGCGATATTACTAAAAAGTTGTCTGTAGGTTTAATGAAATGCCAATCTAAATCCCAAATGAATTTTTTGTAGAAATAGATAAACCAATCATGAAATTCATATGGAAAAATAAACGACCCAGAATAGCAAAAGCAATTCTAAGCAGGAAGTGTGAATCAGGCGGTATAGCGATACCAGATTTCAAACTATATTACAGAGCAATAATAACAAAAACAGCATGGTACTGGTACCAAAACAGGCGGGTGGACCAATGGTACAGAATGGAGGACACAGAGACTAATCCAAAAAGCTACAACTATCTTATATTTGATAAAGGAGCTAAAAGCTTGCAATGGAGGAAGGATAGCATCTTCAACCAATCGTGCCGGGAAAACTGAAAATCCATATGCAACAAAATGAAACTGAATCCCTTTCTCTCGCCATGCACAAAAGTTAACTCAAAGTGGATCAAGGAGCTAGATTCAAATCAGAGACTCTGCATCTGATAGAAGAAAAAGTTGGTTCCGATCTACATATTGTATGGTCAGGCTCCAAATTCCTTAATAGGACACCCATAGCACAAGAGTTAATAACAAGAATCAACAAATGGGAGTTACTTAAACTGAAAATTTTTTTCTCAGAAAGAGAAACAATAAGAGAGGTAAATATGGAGCCTAGATCATGGGAACAAATTTTTACTCCTCACCCTTCAGATGGAGCCCTAATATCCAGAGTATACAAAGTATACAAAGAACTCAAATAATTAGACAATAAGATAACAAATAACCTAATGGGCCAAGGACCTGAACAGACACTTCTCAGAGGAGGACATAGAATCAATCAACAAGTACATAAAAAATGCTCTCCATTTCTTGCAGTCAGAGAAATGCAAATCAAAACCACCCTAAAATACCATGTCAATCCAGTGAGATTGGCAGCCATTATGAAGTCAAACAACAACAAGTGCTGGAGACGACGTGGGGAAAAGGGTACTCTTGTACATTGCTGATGGGACTGAAACTGGTGCAGCCAATTTGGAAAGCAGTATGGAGATTCCTGGGAAGGCCGGGAATGGAAGCACCATTTGACCCAGCTATTGCCCTTCTCGCACTATTCCCTGAAGACCTTAAAAGAGCGTACTACAGGGATACTGCCAATCGATGTTCATAGCAGCACAATTCACAATTGCTACACTGTGGAACCAACCCAGATTACCTTCAATAGATGAATGGATAAAAAAAAAAGTTTTTTTTTTTATATACTATGGAGGATTACACAGCACTAAAAAATGACAAAATAATGGAATTTGCAGGGAAATGCATGGCACTAGAGCAGATTATGCTTAGTGAAGCTAGCCAATCCCAAAAAAACAAATACCAAATGACTTCTTTGATATAATGAGAGCAACTAAGAACAGAGCAGAGAGGAAGAGCATGAAGAAAAGATTAACATTAAGCAGAGACATGAGGTGGGACGGAAAGGTAGAGAAAAGAGAAATTGCATGGTAATGGAGGGAGACCCTTATTGTTACAAAAAAAAATACATATAAGAGGTTGTGAGTGTAATGGAAAAATAAACAATAAGTGAAATGAATTACAGTAGGTAGCGTAGAGAGAGAAGATGGGAAGAGAGCGGAGGGGGGATAGTAGGGCATAGTAAAGGTAGCAGAATACAACAGTAACTAATAAGACATTATGTAAAAATATGGATGTGTAACTGATGTGATTCTGCATTCTATATTTGGAGTAAAAATGGGAGTTCATAACCCACTTGAATCTAATGTATGAAATATGATATGTCAAGAGCTTTGTAATGTTTTGAGCAACCAATAAAAGAAAAAAAAGGTAGCAATATATATATGCCAATCGAAAATCTTCATCAAATATATATAATCCAAAGATCGAAAAATATTCATTTTACTGAAATGGATTTATGTATAATGTTATTCAACTAGGAAGCTCACCCGTAGGTTGAATTTTCAGTTCCAACAGCGTTTAGGAGGAGTGATCTCTTCTCACAATTTGCATCTGCCAATTCAGCCACCTCACATGTGTGTAAAAGTGATATCAGGTAGGATTCTATATGTGCATATAAAAATACATGTGCTGAATAGGCTACAGAGAAAGGGAGACAGGGATTCACATATTTGTTAATTTTAAAAACACATCTAGAACTATTTCAACAGAAAATTGACTAGATTTAAAACTCCTACATTATATAATGCAAAAAGCAATTCCAACTATACACCATGCCTCCTCTGAACTGCTTGTATTTCTATTCTTTTTGGGTTATTTTTCACCATCATTTTAGGATTATTAGTCAGAGACTAGTAGGGTACAGGTTAGTGTCAGGGATTAAGTATTTCAAATGGAAAATTGGAAAATGAATCCAATGTGTATGTAAATATGTGCTACACAAAAATCTTCCCACTCACATCCAGAACAATGCCTTGACATTACCTTCGCCCCAAGTAAGACACAATTAGAGTTGAAAAGTGTAAAAATCTAGGAATACATACATGGAATGGAATATGCTCGGGAGTTCACAACTTTTGAGGTGGTAGAGGAGTTTCCAAAAGTAAAGGACAGGGTAAACACTCCACAAACAAGGAGCTCTGCTGGCCTAAGAATTCTTGGGAAATGGCCTCTGAGGTTGGGATCCTGAAATATATGTTGCTGTCATGAGCTTTAGCTTCCTTCGTAGTGAGACCATCAAAGCTGGGTCTGCATCTATGTGACCAGGAAGAGATGGTTTCTTATATTCCAATGAACATGAGGCAGCAGTGCTCAATTCTCTCTTTGTAGGTAAACTGTGGCCACTGGATTCTAAGTGTCTCCCAGTGGGGACTGTGAAGACATTTGGTCATCCTCCACTTTTCATGGTGTTTTTTGCTGCTGCACTGGGAATTTGGTATTTGCTTCACAAAATATAAGAAGTTCATTTGGGATACAGTGCTGGAGGGAGTTCTGTCACTTGTGGTGGGTCAGGGTCTGCAGGAGAATGCACCAACCAGGCTTCTATCCCACAGAGCTTGCCCCAGTAACCATAGTAAACTTATTCTGAACATTGCCCTTAAAACTCTCCATATAACAGGATGCCTTTACATATAAGGGTCTCATGTCTGCACTATATCAGTCACAAGCCATTTGGAAGCCAATGGCAGATCCACATAGCCCCTCCATGATGTTTTTTCACACACCTTCCCACCACTGCTCTAGGCCCACTACTCAGCAGGCTCCAAATTACTGGCATCTCGTGTTCTACATCATTTTCATGAAACCCAGTTAAACAAGGCACTGTCTGGTATACACATGATAAGCAACAGGACATCAAATTTTCTGCAGTTCCACCTGGTCATGGGAATTTAAAAAATTTCATGGTATTTATTTAGCAATTTTTCAAAAATGAAGTTAGAGGCACTGTGGGTCTCAATTCATTCAGGAACCATTAAGTGTGAGAAAGTTCATTTCAATGAAAGCTCTGGAGAACTCTCAAAGTCAAGGCTTCTCAAAGAGTTACCAAATGGTCACATAAAGCCAGGCCAATTCACGTCTACAATGTGAGGTCCATGTATGTTTTGACTCTCATCTATGGCTGCCAAGTCTTTCAGAATAAAATCATGTGATATCCTGGCTGAGATTCCCAGGCCTCTGTGGAAAGCCACCCTGGGCATAGATCTCAGTTTCCAAGAGTGAGTCTTATGTGTGTCCTCCTAAAATCCCAACACAATTCATGGCTATACTTCTCTGAGGTCAATTCCAGAATTCAGTCTCTAAGGGGAATCACACCAGAGTTCAAGCCCAGGTGGACCCAGTCATCCCTTCCAACCGCCACAAAAATTACCACAATTAAAATCAAAACACTCCCACAGGGCCATCATCTTCTTCCATGTAGACACTCATCATAACCTCTAGCTGGAGGTTTCTATGAGCCCAAGGTAGTGTCCAAAATAAGCTCACTTGCCCCTTATTTGCCTAAAATCATGGTGGCCTGGACACTCTTCCTGTGAACCAGGAGTGATCAAATATTCCTGCTGTTAAAGTGTTCCACTTCTCCAATTTCAGCCTACTGGCTGTAGGGTATAGATTCTTTATGTGATTTGGATTCATGAGAAAATCCAAGCACATATGGGCTAGCCTCTGCAGGGATTTCACGAACTCATTTGACCCAAAGGATCCCTATTCTCACTTGATGGAGTTCAGGAACCTAAAACAAGAAGGCAAAAATATTCATCCACAATGACTGCTCTTTTGGACATTTTAGTTTTGGAAGAACATGGGATCTTTCTTTAGATCCATCAGGTGCTGAGAATCTAAGCCACAACCTCATACAAGGACAAGAGGCTGATTCAGACACATCCCATTCCAAAGAAATTAAGCAAAGAGCCACAGGTGGGGTCCATTCATTTCCATATGAAAACAGTGTTTTTCAGGCTACACAAAGGGGTGGCCTGAGGCAAAGACCTTTCTGACATTTAGGGTAATAGAAATAGAATTAAGCAAATGGCCCAAGAAGGGTTTCTCCACTGAGACTTTACTGCACACACTGATATCTGAGTTTTCTGAGATGATCTCATTCCCTTCAGCTATCCAGAACATGGCCATGTCACAGAGCCTTGTGGTGTTACATATCTGGGAAACAAAACCATGAGTCTATTCTGGAGAGTGGCCAGAATTCACGTAGAAAACAGGAACTTTAGAAGATAGTAGATGTTGCCCATCCATAAGGCAAGCTGCAGTGCATTCATCAATTGCGCAGTATGAATTGCGGAAGCTTTCAACTAGAGACAACACATCCATTGGTGCATTCTCTTTTCTAATGTCTACAACCATGGATACAGTGGGATACTCAGACATAGAAACACTCACAATGTAAAACGACTTACTAGAAACAGTCCACTCCAAACCAAACAAACCACCTTTCCTACCTATTCTCAGAACATGAGAAAAAACCACAAACTCACACCTACAACGGCAAAGGCACTTCCTTCCCCCAAATAGGTCTGTGACTATCCGGAGTGTCTTCTGACTGGTGGGCCATATTATGTTCCCCCAAAATGGCTTGTCCTGTTTCACATCTGGTCTCAATGTCCAACTCCGTGAAGTTGTAAGGAGCCAGCAGTGAGCCACTGCCTGCTTTCTCAGGAAAGGCCCCTCTTCAGAGCTCTGCTGGCATTTGGCCATCCTCACATCAGCAGGTACCAAGAAAGACTGACTATGTCTTTGGGAAAAGCAAACAAGTTAGCCCACTGGGTCTGGAGTGGGACTGGCTCTGGGTGCCTGGCTTCCTGGATCCCAAGTTCAGAGAATTCCATCACCAAGGAAGTGAAGTGAGGTCACTTCTTTCAGGAACTGAATATGGTCACTGCCTTGGTAACCACTTTGTCCTAACAGTTGCTTCCAAGGTTCCCATGAGATAGAGGCTGCCCCAACATCCTGTGACACATTCAGAAGTTATAATGGTATATCAACCATAGGCACCCTGGAACAGCTCTCCACAGAGGCCTGGTTTGGTCCATCTTCTCTACATTAAGAAGAGAGAGGCTGATTCAGACACATCAATTCATCCTGACCAGGTTGTTTGCATGGAAGATGACTATTGATCTCTCAGGTCCTACATAGCTGCCTACATCTTCTCGAAGGATCATTTCTTCATGGATCTTTGAGGTTCTAAGCAGGTGGAAGATCTTCTACATTTCTATATTGTAAGACCCACTCTGTCGCTGCTCTTAAGTTAGTTATATTGAGGGAACAGTGTATGGTTAGGGTTAATAACAAGTTCGATTTGGGTTACGAATCATTCTGCGGGATGAATAATGGTATTGGCAACCTGCGATATTTACAAGAGTATACATGTGAAATATAAGTATGAAAGCAGAAATCTAGGTAAGATTTGAAGCCCAGAAGGGCATTGGGGACTTGAGTGGGATACTTAACTTTGAGTTATGTGCTGCACAGATGTCTCAGATAAATCAATATACACTGGCATCGGACCTTGTACCTTGGATGATTGAATGTTGAAGAGAGCATCCAGTCAAAAACCGATAGTCGGTAGGATTAGGAAGGTAGTTGGTAGATTTAGAAAGAAGAGTGAGCATAGGATTTGGACCAAAAGTTCTTCAGCAATAGGGTTTCGGGTAGAGAGTGTATGTAAATGTCAGCACATGTGAAGAGTCAGTCACAATGATGAACTGGGGAAAACATGTAGGAAAGCAGATATCAATAGAGACATTAGGAAATCAAGCAAAGTATAAAGTGTGTGATAGGGTTAGACATTTTCAACAGGTTTGAAGTTGAATATATAATCTTAGGAAGAAACAAATATGTAGTCACCAATAGGATTGATATTTGAGAGCATTAGGCAACCTGGACATGGATGATTTTAGTAATGGATGCTATCTTTTCATTTAGGCTTTGGTACAATTGTAAGTGTGACCTTTGCTTTTTGTGTCCGGAATATTTCTGTGATAAAATGTCTATGTAGATCAGGTGACATGAGTATTTCTTCCACCATTTCTGAGAGCAATATTTTGAAGATTTATAAATTCGTATGGGGGTACAAATAGGTGTACCCTGTTTCTATTAATATAGACATAATGCATGAATAGACAATACTGTGAATAAATAATATAACTAGATCCACTTTAAATAATGGATTGAATGGATATCTGAAAATATATAAGAAATGTTATATTGATATACAATCATTAATTCCAACCAGTTATATATCTAATGATTATCTTATGGTTATGGTTAATCATGAAGGGTGTGTGAGTTTTTCTTCAAAATTGATTATGGAAATCGAAAACAATATATTTGGAAAAAAAGTCTCATGAATAGACCAGTCAAGAAACATAGAGAAATACATGTGTTCTGGAGCAGGAAGTGACTGAAAGTGAAACAAATGCCTATAAATTTGCTAACTAGTGAATGAAATATATATGCTAAGATGTGCATAAACTGAAGAAATAGTAATGTACCAGTGTTGTATAAAAATGAACGCCAAAATACACATCATGTCCCATAGGAATCTACTTGCATTGATGTTAAAGTGGATCAGTTACTGTAAAAATATAAGGATTTGTTTGCACCATTTACTGAAGTGAGTTTTCAATACTATAAAACAAATATGTATTTCAGATGGATGAATATTTCTGAAAATAATCTTATGAAAAGTTGAATATAAAACCACATACATGAACATGAATGAATTTAGGGAGTGTATAATAAGATACATATATTTCATATTTTGACAAATCTAGAGTGTATATATATATATATATATATATATATATATATATATATACAAAAAACACACAGAGACATTAAATAGTAGCAATATATATGCCAATTAAAATTCATCGTGAAATATATATCATCCACAGATCCAAAAATATTAATTTTACTGAACATGGATTTATGTATAATGTTTTTTAACTAAGAAGCTCACTCATAATTTGAATTATCAGTTCCAAAAGCGTTTAGGAGGAGTGATTTCTTCTCACACTTTGTATCTGCCAAGTTAGCCACCTCTCAAGAATACAGGTGTGATACCAGGTAGGATTCTATATGTTCATATAAAAATACATGTGCTGAATTGGCTACAGAAAAAGGGAGACAGGAATTCACATATGTGTTAACTTTAAAAACACATGCAGAACTCTTTCAACAAAAAATTGACAAGATTTACAACTCCAACCCTATATCATGCAAATAGGAAGACCAACTATACACCATGCCTCCTATGAAGTGCTAGTATTTCTATTCTGTTTGGGTTATTTTTCTCCATTATATTAGAATTAGTAGTCAGAATCTAGTAGGGTATGGGTTAGTGTCAAGGATTCAGTATTTCGAATGGAAAATTGAAAAATGAATCCAATGTGTATGTAAATATGTGCTACACAAAAATCTTCCCACTCTCATTCAGAACAATGCCTTGACAATACCTTCGCCCCAAGTAAGACACAATTAGAGGAGAAGATTTAGAAAACCTGTGAACAAATATCTGGAATGGAATATGCTCAGGAGCCCACAACCTTGGAAGTGGCAGAGGAGTTTCCAAAGGTAAGGGAAAGGGTAAACACTCCACAAACATGGAGGTCTGCTGGCATAGAGACTTCTTGAGAAACTGCCTGTGAGATTGGGCACTTGAAAAATATGTTGTTGTCAGGAGCTTTAGCTTCCTTTCTAGTGAGACCATAAAAGCTTGGTCTGCATCTATGAGACCTGGAGGACATGCTTTCTTATTTCCCAATGAACATGAGGCAGCAGTGCTAAATTCTCTTTTTAGGTAAACTGGGGCCACTGGGGGCTAAAGGTCTCCCCATGTGCACTGTGAAGCCATATGGTCATCCTCCATTTTCATGGTGTTTCTTCCTGCTGCACTGGGAGTTTGGTATTTGCTTCACGAAATAAAAGGAGTTCAATTGGGTGACAGTGCAAGAGGGAGTTCTGTCATGTGTGGTGGGTCAGGTTCTGCAGGAGGATACAAGAACCAGGATTCTATCCCACATAGCTTGCCCCCTTGACCATAGCAACCTGATTCTGAACAATGTCCTGAAAACTCTCCATATAACAAGTTGCCTTTACATGGAAGGTTCTGCTGGCTGCACCATGTCAGTCACAAGCCATTTGGATGCCAATGGAAGATCCACATGGCCCCACCACAGATGTTTTATCACATACCTGCCCACCACTGCTCTAGGCCAACTACTCAACAGAGTCCAACTTACTGGCATCTCTGTTCTACACCATTTACATGAAACCCAGTCAATCAAGGCACTGTCTGGTATATTCATGATCAGTAACAGGACATCCAAATGTTCTCCAGTGCCACCTGGTGATGGGAATTTCAAAAATTTTATGGTATTTTTCTAGCCATTTTTCAAGGATGAAGTTGGAGGCACTGTGAGTTTCAATTCTTTCAGGAACCATTAAATTTTTAGGAAGCTAATTTCAATGAAAGCTCTGGAGAACACTCACAGGTAAGGCTTCCCAAAGAGTGGCCAAAAGATCACATGATATTATTCCCATTGAGGTCTACAATGTGAGGTCCATATGAGTTTTGACTCTCAACTCTGGGTGCCAAATCTTTCAGAATAAAATCATGTGGTATCCTGGCTGAGAGGCCTAGTGCTCTGTGGAAAGCCATCCTGGGCCTAGAACTTAGTTTCCAAGGGCGACACTCATGCCTGGCTTCCTTAAATCTCAACGCTATTCATAGCAATACTTCTCTGAGGTCAGTTTGAGAACTCAGATTCTAAGGGAATCACACCAGAGTTCAAGAACATGTGGACCAAGTCATCTCTTCCAACCGCCACCAAAATGACCACAATTTAAAACAAAACACTCCAACGTGGCGCTCATCTTTTTCCATATAGACACTCATAATGACCTCTGGCAAAAGTTTTCCATGAGGGGCACAGCCCAAGACCGTGTCCAAAATAAGCTCTCTTGCACCTAATTTGCCTAAAGTCAGGGTGGCCTGGACACCCTTCTTGTGAACCAGGAGAGATCAAATAGGCCTCCCATTAATACTGCTTCGCTTCTTCAATTTGAGGCCAACTGACTGTGGGGTTTAGATTCCTTATGTGAATTGGAGTCTTGAGAAAACCCAAGTAACTATGGGCTAGCCTCTGCAGGGCTTTGAAGAACTCATTTGAACCAAAGGATCCCTATTCTGACTTGATGGAGGTCAGGAAAGTTACAGAAGAGGCGAGAGACTTCATCCACAAGGACTGCTTTTTTGGCCATTTTGGTTTTGGATGTACACCTGGGATCTTTCTTTAGATCCATCAGGAGCTGAGAATCTAAGCCACACCCTCACACAAGGCAAATAGGCTGATTCAGACACATCCATTCCAAAGCAATTAAGCAAAGAGCCACAGGTAATGCCCATTCATTTCCATTTGGAAACTGTTTTCTTCAGGCTTCACAAAGTGGTGGACTGAGGAAAAGACCTTCCTGACATTCAGGGCAACAGAAGAATTGGTAAACAAAAGGCCCCAAGCAGGGTTTCTTCACTGAGACTTTCCTGGTCACACTGATATCTGAGTTTTCTTAGATGCTCCCCATTCCCTTCAGCTATTCAGTACATGGTCATGTCACAGAGCTTCAAGGTTGTACATATCTTAAACACAAAACCATGAGCCTATTCTGGAGAGTGGCAAGAATTCAGGAAGAAAACAGGACCTTAGGTAGATAGCAGGTGTTGCACATCAATAAGGCAAGCTGCAGTCCATTCATAAATAGGGCAGGATGAATGCTGGGAAGCTTTCTACTAGATAGGACATATTCATTGATGCATTCTCCTTTCTAATGTCTACAACCACGGACATAGTGGGATACACAGACATAGAAACACTCACCTTGTCAAACGACTTAGTAGAAACAGTTCACTCCAAACAAAACAAACCACCTTTCATACCTATTCTCAGAACATGAGACAAAACCACAAACCCACACCCACACCACAAAGGCACATCCTTCCCCCATGTAGGTCTGTGACTATCCGGAGTGTCCTCTGACTGGTGGGCCATACTATGTTCTCTGGAAATGGCCTGTTATGTCTCAAATCTGGTCTTTTGGCCAACTCTGTGAAGTTGTCAGGGGCCAGCGGTGAGCCACTGCCTGCTTTCTCAGGAAATGCCCCTATTCATAGCTTTCCTTGCATTTGGCCATCATCACATCAGTAGGTTCCAAGAAAGACTGAGTCTGTCCTTGGTAAATCAAAATAAGTTTGACCACTGGGGCTTGGACTGGGACTGGCTCTTTGTGCCTGGCTTCCTGGATTCCAAGTTCAGAGAGTTCCATCACCAAGGAAGTTAGGTGAGGTCACTTCATTTAGGAACGGAATGAGGTCACTGCCTTGGCAACAACTTTGTCCTAACAGTTGCTTCCAAGGTTCCCATGAGAAGGAGGCTGCCCCTACTTACTGTGACACTTTCACAAGTTACAGTGGTATGTCAACCATAGGCATGCAGGAGCAGCTCAACAAATGCCTGCTTTGGTCCATCTTCTATACATTAAGAAGAGAGTGCCTGATTCAGACACATCCCTTCATCCTGAGCAGGTTGTTTGCCATGGAAGACTTTTGCTGTCTCAGGTCCTTCATAGTTGCCTACATCTTCTCCAGGGATCATTTCTGCATGGACCTTTGAGTTTCTCAGCAGGTGGAAGATCCTCTATATTCCTGTATTTTAAGACCAACTCTGTCCCCACTTTTCTGTAAAATTAGATTGAGAGAACAGTGTATGGTTAGGTTTAATAACATGTTCGATTTGGTTTAGAAAGGAAACTACACGGTTGAGCAAACAGGGTCCTACCGTTAGCAATAATATGAGGATTATAAATGGACCGGCCATGGCAGATAAAAGCATAGTTAACCAGGTTGACCATGTGAACAAAGAATCAAACCTCCCTTCTGGGGCCTCTGTCTCTCTTTGACGCTCTTCAAGTCGTTTTCTTAATTTACTCATAGATTCTTTTACAACTCCAGTATTGTCGGCATAAAAACAACATTCTTCCCTCAATGCAAGCAAAAAGGCAACTTTCTCTCATGAAGAGGAGGTCCAACACTCGCCTGCTCTGTAAAACAACTTCAGAGAGAGAGAGGTTAAAATTCCTGTAAAGCTGTGATGTCGGTTTTTAATGTCTTTAAGCTTTGGTCTATTTCTGCTTCTAATTGTGTCTTTGTTGTGTCTCATGGACTAGGGCAGTTGTTCCTATGCCCACCCCTTCAGCAATTATTATTCCTCATAGGATGGCCAAAGTGAGGGATACAGGTTCCCGGTGGAACCGGGTTATATGCCCCCCTATTTGAACTTTAAATGAACCTACGTCATGATAGAGCACTCTGAAAAACATCTGCATGATTACATAATTAATCACATCTATTGACCATTTTATGTAAACATAAATAATGTTAAAGTGTATAGAATTATACTGTTTTAGGAATGGACAAGAAAATGCACCTAAGATAGCACCAAAGTGAGGAAAACATTCTTATTTGGTTGCATCCGGATTTAGAGGGCATTGCTTCTGTTGTAATCAATTAATCCCCTGAACCCCAAGTTTTGGTAGTTTTAGAATTTGTACCCAACATGTAAGGGAAGGGGCTCAGAAGTTCACAGTCTGCAGAAATTCACAAAAATTAGTTTTTGTTTCTGTTTTTTTTTTCCTCTGTTCTGGGCAAGTTAACTTTTCAAGGACACCTTGGAAGGGGAGAGCTTTTTTGTCTCTTTTTTTCTCCCTGCCAGCTGTCACCATGGAGACCAGTTGCTAACTTTTTTATCTTAGAAATGTAGGCATCTAGGTGAAGCCCCAGCTCAAGGCCAGAGGCCTTGTTCACATATTTTGTGAAAAACTGGAAAGGCAGTGTCTAGCTTAGGGGTGGTGATTTTTCCAGCCAGTGGCCAAGTAGAACAGGGCAACACGAAAAGTGGAAGTTTATGTACATTGAACTCTTTCAGAGGGACTCTTTTGCTGAAAGACCTAAAGTAAGCCTTGGTGAAGACTTCTGGAGAAGGTCATTTAAGACATTTCTGTGGACCTGGTACAGAGGGGGAAGACGGGGTAGTCGAGGCTGAGAGCAGCTCCGTGGATCTAAGAATGAGAAAAGAGAGATGTAAAAGAAAAATGGTAAAGGGGTTTGGGATTTTCCTAGAACAAAACTTGAGCATTAGAACAGGTATAGCAGAGGGGAAGATGGGAGTAAATATTCCAAAAAGCCTTTGAGGGACTTTAAATTCTTAGAAACCTCTTTTCAGTGATGACAAAGCAACTTTAAATGCCATTTTCATTACATCGTGGATAGGGGTCTGAGGGCTCTTCTCAGCTGGTTTGAGCTTTGGGTTAGCTTGCTAGAGGACTTGGTGGGACCTAGTGCAGGCCCTGACAGGAAAAGAGAGGAGTGAGTGGGTGAAGGGGTACCTCGGTACCTGCTACCTCAGCAACGGGGCAATGTTCTGAGAACCAGCGGAGGTTTGGGTTTTTGATTTAGTAATTGGAGAGGAGAAATCAGGTTGCTAAGATGGGAGTGATAGCAGAGAGTCTAGAGCAGAAGGCTGAGGGTGAGAAACTATTGGAGAAGCATAGTACAGGATGTGAGAAAAAGAGGAAAAATGATTCCACATAGGGAAATTTCCCCCTTTTGAGAACTTGCCGAAGTTAAAAATGTCACTCAGAATTTGAGGATCTAGAGAACCCTCTGGGGGCCATAGTATTTGGTTGTCTAATTGGTAATATGGCCAATGCTGTGTACTGAATTTGATGAGGAGTTTGGGTTCCACCAGGCAGCCCCTGTATGCTCACATTCCCTTGACTTACACAAGAAGTCGGCTTCTCCCCCACACAGCCGTGGCTGTTTGTGGCTTTGATAGTCCGCCAGGCAAACATAGTAATCTAGGCTAGTAAAACCTGAATCTGTCTCGCGTGTCCCTGCATCCATAATATTTGTTTCCATTATCTATGGTACAGAAGAGATTTAATGGGATTTTAGTGGGATCCTCTTCATCAGGGATATCTCAATAGGAAAGACCTATACCGACCTGACAAATGTCTGGGTGGAGAGATGGCCACCAGGTCTCTATGGGGCCTGTATGCGAGATAGACTATACTTCTTGTCTAGTAGGATTTGTGATCAGCCATTGCTGCTGAACGGGGTGATGAGGGTTAGAACTACTGGTGGCCAAGGGGAGAGTCTATAGTCTTATCCACATAGCGAATACGCAATTTGAAATGGTTACCACGCTTTTCCAGTTTCCAACAAGAGTCTGGACACAGCGAAGGCTTGAGATGAGAGGCATGGATCCAAAAAGTGATTCCGTCTACTTTAACGCTTTAGGTTTTATAAGTAGCACCTGGTATGTTTCTTTCCAGTGGGGTTCCAGGGATGACACCTGATGTTGTCTTATGTAGACGAAGTCTCTTACATGATATTGATTTAGAGTCCCCTCCTCCCCTGGTTGGTAGGCAGTGGCCAGCTGTTTCCACAGTTATGGCTGAGTTCTTTCAATGACTTTAAGTCTGTCAAGCAAGGGGGTGTGGAAGTGATCGTTAAGCCTTAGAGTTGGGGTTAGGTCCCTTATTGGATGATGGGAATCATAGAGAATTTCATAGGGGGTGAGGTTACACAAAGAAAGAGAGGGAATATTTCTCGCATGAAACAGTGCATAAGGCAGGAGTATAATCCAATCTTTTATTCCGGGCTCTAAGCTTAATTTTGTGAAGGTCTCTTTAATGGTTCTATTTATTTTTTCTACCTGTCCTGAGCTCTGGTGTATATAAGCATAATGTAACTTAAAATTAATCCACAGGGTCCCAGTTAACACCTGACTTACCTGGGCCATGAACACCAGTCCATTATCAGACCCTATTACCTTAGGCAGACCGTATCTTGGAAAAATATCTTTCAGAATCTTCTTGAAAATCATTTGTGCAGTTTTTTTTTGTTTTTTTTTTTTTTGTGTGTGTGTGTGTATGTGTGGAAGGCTTCAGTCCATCCTGAAAATGTATCTACAAAGACTAGGAGGTATTTAAGTCCATACCTTGCTGGCTTAATTTCACTATTGTCCACTTCCCAAAATTGTCGTTTTCTGGTTCCTCATAGGTGCTTTCCTCTAGGAAACTGGAAGGGTAAGCATTAACCAATTGACGGACTCGACAGGCTTTTGTTACCCGTTCAGTTATTTTATTTCGCTGTGAGTCGGTTAGTGGAAAACTCTGTTCTTAATCCTACAGGAATGCCTGCAGTTTCATTGAACCAAGGTGAGTGAGTTGGTGTACATTTTTAACGTAGTGTAGGGCTTTCTGTAATTGCAGCCTGAACTCAGTGAAGTTGAGGTGTTCAGTGTCAGTGTCCATAGATATTATAAAAAACTTCCTGGTGATCAGGGGTCCATTGGAATTGGGCATCTCCCTCTAACACCGGGTATAAAGGAGCAGCTAAAAACGCAAACCCAGGTATCCATAACCTGCAAAAGCCAGCAGTCCCAAGAAACTCTCTGAGTTGTCTCCTGTTAGATGGGGGTGGTATCTAGGCAATGGTTTGTTTTCTGGGCTCAGTGAGCCATCGTTTACTGCCCCTAAGGAAACAGCCCAGTAAGATTACCTCATGCCAGCAAATTTGGGCCTTTTTGGCCGAAACTCTATACCCGAGTTGAGCAAGCTCATATAATAGTGCTTGGGTCCCAGACTCACAGTTTTCCTTGGTGTTGGCTGCCAGTAGCAGGTCATTCACGTATTGAAGCTGGGTGACTTTGGGGTGCGTAGTTCTGAAATTGCTGAGATGTCTGTGGAGGGCTTCATCAAAGAGAGTGGGGGAGTTTTTGAACCCCAGTGGGAGTCTAGTCCAAGTTAGTTGACCAGACGTTCAGGTTTCTGGGTCTACCCACCCGAAAGCAAACAGCAACTGACTATCTTTATGCAGAGGCAAGCAAAAGAAAGCATCTTTTAAGTCCAGAACAGTATACCATTTCCGCTCAGGGTTCAGAGTGCTAAGCAGATTGTACGGATTAGGTACCGTGGGGTGAATGTCCTGCACTCTGTTGTTGATCTCTCTTAGGTATTTAACAGGGCGATTGTCCCGGTTCCTGGCTTTTTTTTCTAGTAGCAGGGGAGTGTTCATGGCCAATTGACAGGGCCTTAGGACGCCTAAGGTCAGATATTTCTGAATATGGGGCCTTATCTCATCTTTAGCTTTTTTTGCTTAGAGGATATTATTTGACATTAATTGGGGAGGCTGAGGTTTTTAACTCCACTGTTATTGGAGGTTGTTTCACGGCCAGGCCTAACCCAGCAGTTTTTGCCCAGGCATCTGCGTAATCTGTTATCCATTTCTGGCGTAGCTTGCCTGTTTGATCAGTCTTGGGGGGTGTGAAGAGTGGATGTTCATCTTCTACTAATTTAGTTAAAGCCGTGACTATAGGAGTTTATACTAAAGGATTTAGAAATTTCATTTGGTAGCCTTCAGGGTTAAAAGTTATTAAGGCCAAGAGCTTGGTGAGCAGATCTCTGCCCATCAATGGGTCCAGGTATTCCTGGATTACTAGGAAGGAGTGATGGATTTTTCCTTTACCTTGGTCCATGGTCCTCTTAGTAGTCTAAGCCCGATATTTACTGCCATTAGCCCTTTGAACTACAGACCTTTTATTTGATAGAGGGCCCAATGGGGCCTTAAGGGCTTCGTATACTGCTCCTATATTCATTTCAAAGTTTACTGGGGTCCGCTACACTTCAAAAGTTACCCTGAGCTAGGGGAAGTGATCTGAGCCCCAACTTTCTTAGTCATGCACCAGAGTCACAATGGCTGGCTGGCGTGGCTGTCTCTTTATAGGGCACTTTTTGGCCCAGTGTCCTTTTTTTTTTACAGTAGGCACATTGATCTGAGGCCAGGGGTGGCCTCTTGCATGGCCCCAGGTAACACTTACTGTCACCTTACGTCTTAATTTCTGGCCTCTTTCTTGTTGTGACAAGGATCTTGGTCAATCCCTTAGTCTGTCTTTTGCTTCTCTCATTCTTCCTTTGCTCCCTTTCTTTCTCCCTGTTTCTCTCTTATAGTATACTTTCTCAGCTTCTCTGACTAAATCTCTCTTTTAAATTTTTTTAATATCCATGGCAGCTTGCCCAATTAAGGCCATTGTTACAGATGAATTTTGATCCGCTGCCTGAGGATCGAAAGGAGTATATCTTTTATATGCCTCCATAATTCTTTCTAGAAACAAAGAGGGAGATTCTTCAGGCCTTTGAATAATTTCTCTTACCATGGCCAAATTAGTTGGTCACCTAGCAGCCCCTTGGAGACCTGCTATTAGAGCCAGGCAATAATTGGACAGATGCTCTTTATCTTCAAAGGTGTTGGGGTTCCAGTTGGGTTGGTTTAAGGGTAAGCTCGCTTTGATTATGTTGGGAAGTTGTGTTGGTCGCCAATCAGGTCCGAGGATATTTTTTTTTTTTAGCTTCTTGGAGGTTTTTCTCTTATTCCTCTGTCATAAAGAAAGTCCCTAGGAGTTGTTGGCAGTTATCCCAAGTAGGCAGGTGTAAAAACGTTGGCGAGTTCTCTGAGTTCTTTTAGCCGGGCCAGCTTCCTCCAGGGAAGGAGGGGCTCTGTGTGCCACGGGACTGTCATCTGGATGGCGCTGGGCCATCCTAGCTTCTTTGAATGGTGGAGAGGCTGAGTCAGCAGCAGGGGAATCACTTAGAGGGTGTTGGCAGTTGGGGGATGAAGGCAGAGGATAAGGAGGGGGAGGAGAGTCCAGTAGAGTCTTGAGACTCAGGGAGAACAGAGGGTGCAGGAGGAGGAGCAGAGAGTTAAAGAGATAGAATCATGGGGGAAGGAGTAGGAGTCCGTGCAGGGACAAGGAAAGGCTTCACCCTTGGAGGAGGAGATTTGCAGAGGTCCTGACAAGTTAAGATATATGGCTGTTGATCTGGACGTCTACGTGGCCCCGGCTAAAAGACAATATCTCGAACTTTTCAAATTAGTGCGAAGTAGAAAGATCCTTCTAGGGGACATCTGACTACAAAGTTGGGTCATTCTGAGACACAGAATCTGCAAGATCCGGCGTTTTACTGAAAAAGAAAGATTCTGAACCCTTAAGCAGACTTTGGTCTAGTGATCAAGGGTCATGAACAGAGGCATTGAAGTGCTCTGTCCCATAATGAAATATACACAGACAATAAAAGCAATGACACAAGACACAGACAAGACAAGACAATAAAGACAGGCAATGGACGTCCAATACTGAGACCATGACTGAGTAGCTGGCAAAACATGATGGGCTGGCAATACCGAATCCGAAACAAAATATCACTGAATAAAGGAGACTATTGTTCCTCGATTTCATGAGTTCATCCCCCAGGGACATGGCCTGTGGCTCTGTTACATGTGTGTCAGCCACCATGGGAGAGAGCTCACGCTCTTTACCAATAGCCATTTTGTGAAACCCTAACCTGAATCCTGAAACCAGAAAGAGGGGCCTTATTTATCCCCAGAGGAGCCCGTTGGGGGGTCTTTCATCTGCGGCTGCCGGATCTCACTGGGGCCACCAGATGTAAAGATCGGGCGAGGGTGGGTGGAAGAGACCACCAAGAGACTGTCTCATGCAACAGCAAAGGCTTTATTGGGAGTCCGGCATGCAAGGGCTCAGAGCTCACTTGAATAGAGCAGAGAGCCCTGAGAACAGCTTAAGAAGTGCTTATATATTTTCCTTGGAGAGGGCAGGAAGGAAAGTTTATTGATGGGTAAGTGCGAGTGGGCGGTTTGCGTGCAACTGGTTGACCGAGTACATTCTGCAGTTTGGCAGTTGGGGACAGCACATTCTGGGAACAAGAATAGCAAACAGTTCTCAAGATTTCAACAGTGTTTTGTTAAGCATACAGAAAATCAAGAAGTGACAAGTACCTATTTTATTAACCTTTCAATATAAGTATGAAAACAGAAATCTAGGTAAGATTTGAAGCCCAGAAGTTCATTGGGCCCTTGATTGGTATACTTAGCGTTGAATTACATTCTGTAGTGATGTCCCAGAAATATGGATATACAATGGCATAGGACCTTATACCTTCTCGGAGGTCAATTCCAAAACACAGACTCTAAGGGGAATCACACCGAAGTTCAAGCCAAGGTGGACCCAATTATCTCTTCCAACCGCCACACAAATGACCACAATTAAAACCAAAACACTCCCACATGGCACTCATCTTCTTCCGTATAGACACTCACCATAACTTCTGGCAAGAGGATTCCATGAGAGGTGCAGCACAAGACAGTGTCCCAAATAAGCTCCCTTTCCCCTCATTTGCCAATAGTCAGGGTGGCCTGGACACCCTCCCTGTGAACCAGGAGTTATCAAATATGTCTGCCATTAATACAGCTCTGTTCTCCAATTTGAGGCCTACTGACTGTGGGGTTTAGATTCTTTATTTGAATTGGATTCATAAGAAAACCCAAGAACCTATGGGCTAGCATCTGCAGGGCTTTGAAGAACTCATTTGACTCAAAGAATCCCTATTCTCACTTGATGTAGGTAAGGAACCTTACAGAAGAATGTGAGGCACTTCATCCACAGTGACTGATTTTTGGCCATTTTGATTTTGGATTCACACATGGGATCATTCTTTAGATCCATCAGGTGCTGAGAATCTAAGCCACAGGCTCACACAGGACCAAGAGGCTGATTCAGACACATCCCTTTACAAAGCAATTAAGCAAAGAGCCACAGGTGGTGCCCATTCATTTCCGTTTGAAAACTGTTTTCTTCAGGATTCACAAAGGCGTGGCCTCAGGCAAAGAACTTACTGACATTCAGGGCAACAGAAAAATAGGCAATCAAAAGGCCCATTGCAGGGGTTCTCCACTGAGACTTTCCTGGTCACATCGATATCTGAGTTTTCTGAGATGCTTGCCAATCCCTTCAGCTATCCAGTACATGTCCATGTCACAGTGCTTGGAGGTGGTACATATTGTGGACTCAAAAGCATGAGCCTATTTTGGAGAGTGGCTAGATTTCAGGAAGAAAACAGGAACTTAGGAAGATAGCAGGTGTTGCCCATCGATATGGCAAGCCCTAGTGCATTCATAAATTGGGCAGGATGAATGCTGGGAAACTTTCTACTAGACAGGAAACATCCATTGATGCATTCTCTTTTTCTAATGTCTACAACCACGGACACAGTGGGATACACAGACATAGAAACACTCGCCTTGTCAAACAACTTACTAGAAACAGTTCACTCCAAACCAAACAAACCGACTTTCCTACCTCTTCTCAGAACATGGGGCAAAACCACAAACACACATCCACACCCAAAAAGGCACCTCCTTCCCCCAAATAGGTCTCTCACTATCCGGAGTGTCCTCTGACTGCTCGGCCATACTATGTTCCCCAGATATGGCCTATCCTGTCTCAGATCTGGTCTCCATATCCAACTCTGTGAAGTGGTCAGGAGCCAGCTGTGAGCCACTACCTGCTTTTTTAGGAAAGGCCCCTCATCAGAGTACTCCTGGCATTTGGCCATCCTCACATCAGTAGGTACCAAGAAAGACTGACTCTGTCCTTGTTAAATTGAAGCAAGTGAGACGACTAGGACTGGGACTGGGACTGACTCTGTGTGCCTGGCTTCCTGCATCCCAAGTTCAGAGAGTTCCATTACCAAGGAAGTGAGGTGAGGTTGCATCCTTCAGGAACTGAATGAGGTCACTGCCTTGGCAACCACTTTTTCCAAACAGTTGCTTTCAAGCGTACCATGAGAAGGAGGCTTACCCTACTTTCTGTGGCACTTTCACAAATTAGAATGGTATATCAACCATAGGCACCAAGAAACAGCTCTCCACACAGGCCTGATTTGGTCCATCTTCTCTATATTAGGAAAAGAACCTTTAGTCCAGGGAGCACTGCAGTGAACCTCTGCACTAAAACTATTAGCAAGCACCTGGTGGAGGAGTCCTCCATAGGTAAGTGGGGCTTTTATAACATCTGATATCCGGTTAAGGGAGATCTCTTCTGATGACAGAGATGTGGCCTGGGGAGGCTCACATATACTCCTTTCCAGGAGAGTAACCAGAATCGTTCTGTCCTCTGTTCTGTTCTGTAGGGAATTCCTCTGGAACTGTAGAGAGGGGCCGACGGGCACGCATGCACTCCTACCCTGGAGCTATAGCAAGATGTTGCACTGTTCCACTGTTTTTCTGTTTAGGCGCATGGTTTCTGTTTTTTGTGTTTTGTTTTGTGTTCTATTTTTTTGATTGTTTGTTTGTTTTTGTTCATTTTGTTGTGTGATTTCAGTGGTAAAAACTTAAGGATTTTGGACGTAAAAATAGGTAATAAAGAGAGTAAGCCTGACACCCCTTTGGACTGTGTTTTAGGGAACTGCGATGAACTTTACTCGCCTTTGTTAAGCAGGATGATAGAAGCTCCTTGCTGGCTGCCTGGAGCACACCCATTGCAGAGGGCAATGCTTGGTGGGACCTAAGAACTGAGCATCTCCGAGGTTAACAAGTGAAACTCCTTTAAAACCCCTTGTCACTCCAGATCAAGAGAGTCACAACCTTTGGCAGAGTCCCCTGTGTTTCTCCTTTGTTCGCAAAGCAATAAACCTCCCTTTTTCTTTTTCTCAAAACTCAGTCCTCATTATTAAATTGGTATTAATTGGCGTCAAGTTGAGGAATCGAACTTTAATTTACAAATTTGGTACCCGCCCTCCACCCCGGAACTTTGTGAGAGCTGTCTACTGAAATATTAGGAGATGAAGCATGCTTGGTGTGGAACTGAACAAGAGGAGCTAATCCTGTAAGTAAAAGGAGGGACTGAGGGACTCCCAGCAGCTGCCAAAGCCCTGTTGATTCAGGGAATTACGTCCTTCCTCCCCGCACTGTAAGAATTATGCCACCTCTGTCTTGTTAAAAAAGAGAAAAAGAAAAAGGGGACACTAAATGCAGTGAAGTCACCATGGAGACACTTTATTTTACATTTCAGGTTTCCCCTCTGTTAAAACATGTGGTCCCCCCCCTGTGGATATCTATGGTGCACACTGGTGTAGGAGATTTTTCTCTTATCTGCTCTGGTTTAAACGGTTCTCTCTGACAGCCATAGTCTGAACCTCCTTTCTGTCTGTCTTGTGTCTTTGTATCTGGCCCTTTAAGACATGTGCAATAATGTGTTGATATTATAAATTGTTTCTTGGGAATGATCTTAGCTGAATGTGTGTCTAAATTATGATGTTTTATTTTAACAATCTGGTATCTGAATGGGTTTTTGAAGCATTGCAGAATCTTGCAGTTAAAAGTCGGGTTTAGGTAATTGTTTAGTTTATGATTTCAGAAAATTCATGCCAGAGAACTTAAATACTTAGTATGGAAAACTGAAGAACTCTACTCCCAAGTTGGCAAGTAAATTCCCAATCATACAGTCTTTTTTTCACCAATTTTGAATTGGATAGCCTCGGAAAATGTCACTGTGTGTACCACTGCATTAATTTGGACAAGGATAGTAAATCATAGAATGGTATCTGTTGACAAAACAAGATGTAAAGATATAAAATTTTGTGAATTGTATCTTAAATTTGTATCATAATTTTCAACATCCGAACCTCAAAATTATGGTTAAAATGCCTTAGGCCTGAGGTGTCTGCTCAGAATAGCAGTTTTTCCTGCTCCTTCCAGACCTCAGCCATGATTTATATTGAAATGTAAATGAAAGAAGCCTGAAAGCTTAGTAGGAGACTGATTTGAGGCCTAAGGGAAAAAAAAGGTAAATTGTATGGTATTTACTAATTACTAGCCAGTCACTTTTTCTAGGACTCTTTTTTTTTCCTTAGATACTTTTTTTTTGAGCTCATGATTTTGAGCATACAGACCTAGGTTAATGTTTTTCAGATCAGTTCTATCTTTGACCAACTGTAGACTTTTTGAAACATTGCAATGGAGATTTCACCTGAGAAAAGCTACAAGGCCTTTACTATTATTATGTGTGCACACTTTTGTTATGTGTTGTATGTCCACATATACATATGTCCGTATATCATATATATGATACACAAATTAACATATACAAGGAGCGCTCATAAAAAAGCGCTCATTAAAACAAATTTAAATAGGAGATCCAAAGATCTTTAATTCACGTGATTTAAATGTTTCAATTTAAATTGGATAAACAGATAAAAATCAATGTCTTTAAATTTAAGCTTACAATTTTTTTAGGTGTTCAAAAATCTAATAAAATATTAATATCTACAAAATGTCTAATATGCCTTGGTTCTAGGACCTTTCCTTCAACATAAAAATGGTTTACACTGTCAACACATTTCTCTAATATTTTGATAAATAAGTAAAGTAAATTTGATATGGGATTGCTCATTCATGAGTACTTTTCTTAGATATCTGATTGATTTACTAAGGTCTGAATAAGTTCTTATTAAAGTCTGTATAAGAATATAAAAATAAGTCATGTGTTAATGAGACAAAAATTTCTTAAAACATAAGTTTACCCATAACGTTGTGTTTATTAAGTTTTATTTTCTCCAGAGCAAGCAACCATAAAAATTAAACAACTGATTAAATAAGAACTGTTATTTTAGAGCACTGTACTGCCATTGCTTTAAAAGCTAAACTTGGTTAATGTAGAAACATCAATGTAATTGTGATGCTATCAATGTTTTCATATCTTATAGGTATGCAAGTCTGTAAGGTAGAAACGTTAAAAGAGCATTATATCAAGCTGGTGCTCTGAAGTTGTATGGTAAAAAATATATTGGGGATTTATTTACCTGTTATCAATAAGATATGTAAACTTTTATGTTACTTTTTACATTGGGGAACAATTTAAATGTATTTTTTAGTTAATGAGAGCCTAATCGATGTAAAGGTTAAAAACTTTCAGCCTTTCTTTAATTCATGTTTTAAATGTGATATCATATGGTGTTAGCTAATGTTCATGTGACCTCAAACAATTTATGTAAACTTTGTCAAATGATATTTAAAAATAAGAATTAGCTTTAGAACTAAAATACTTAAGATTTATAAAGAGCCCTGCCTTAGCTGAGATAAGGCTCTGTGTCCCATCTTACTACATGTGAGAATGACTACGAAACCAGTAGGTTAGATAATATTTCTTTAAAGTTATGTTAAAAAGTTGGTTTTTTTTAAGGTCAATATTCCTAGGATCTCAAACAGGGGATATAATGTATAACTCAGCCAAAAAATTCAGGGTAGCTGTTACACAAGCTATGTATTTTTACTTTTGTTAATTTTATTTTGAAATTTTCTTATAAGTGATCTAAAGATTCTCTGTTACTGTTTTACAAACGTGTTGCTTTAAGAACACAACATGGGTTTATTCAATATAATAAGTCATTACTTACAATACAGACAGAATAATACAGATCCCAATTAATAAAAAGATAATTATATAGTTATAGACATTAAAGCCCAGTACTCTTAATATAAGGCTGTTAAAATTTATTTGCTGGATGTTTAAGATTAGGATTTAAAATTAAAGTTAAATGAAAAGAGCCAAGAAAACCAATATTTGGCTTTTGCCCTATGAGTCAGTCTGAATCCAGGGAACAGGGGACTTCTCTAAAGAGCTTTGAAACTCTGAGCCACATAACCTCCTCCTGATCAGGGAGATTAATGAGACCACTGGAGAACAGAAAGCCAATCAGTGTATTTGTAACGAAGAGGAGAGTCATCAAAGAAAGGAGACATCCCTGATGCTTCCGAGGGAAGCCAAATGGTCAAGCAAGATCTGGACCCACCTAGCGCAAATGGCACTAGCAGAACTGAGAATCTGCTCTCAAGTTTCCCCAGAATTGACTCCCATAAAAGGTCAGCTGACTGTTAACAATAGATGGAAACAAAAGTCAGTTTGACTGCTTCATCTTAAACACTTAGCAAAGACAGTTAAGAACAAAATACATCCATTCCTGGGCATTTTAAATTATAATAATAATAATAATAATAATAATAATAATAATAATAATAATAATAATAATATAATGTTAATGTATGCACTTTATGTTTGCCTCCCAAAATAAGTAAGACTGGTGGCTACAAAGAAGAATTCTCAGACAGGAATGCCTGATACTTATAAAAAGAGACTATCAAGAAGACCTGCCACAGGGAGAAGTTTTCAGTTTAAGGCCTACAGATATTCCTAACCTACACAGGTTGGCTTGGTGTTTGCTAGTACAATTATCCAGCCCTGAGTAATAGAATTAAAGGTTTCTCAAAGAGACACAGAGGTCATAATAGTAAAAGGATTTTACAAGATCAGATGACATTAAATAATTAAACTGTATCTTATGGGGAGGGACAAGTGTAACAGTAAAAGTTAAATATTAAATTGACAGTCCTGATAACTGGGGATATTAAAGACTGGTGAGGGAACTTCTATACAGTGACATGTTCCAGGTGCTGCAACATTTATTCAGTACTCATGGTTTTTGTTTCTCTCATAGAAGAACCCATCCCCAGATGACTTTACAACCTGTTCTTCCCCAATCAGACTTCAAACCGAACTGACTTCTAAAAGGCAACTCATGTCCCTCAACTGACTTCTAAAAGGCAACTCATGTCCCTCATCCCATGCCCACTCACGTCACCCTGTCTCAGGTCAGAAGAAGAAAAAATGAGTGACACCACTCTTCTTATAACAATGGAGAGAAAGATAAATAGACTATCAATATAAGTAATTAATTAAGTCAGGTAAAATCAGGGAGATCGGTTTTGGGTGAGTTCTAAAAATTTGGAGACTCTTACCTGAGGGATTAAAATTTCCTCAGTTCTCTTCCCGTAATCTATCAAAGATTTGAAGGGGACACAAAGAAAAGGCGGGAATGATAGACCCAACCTGATCTTTAATTTAAATTGGGAGCCATCTTGCCAAAAAGCCATGAAAAGATAATTTTGGCTTTACCATAAATTACTTCAAATTCTAAACCTGCTTGGAATGCCTGCCCATGCCTTGAACTCACCCATGCCCGGCTCTCTGACCAGATAGCAGCCCTCTCTGAAACTTTAGTGACACATCATAAATATTTGCCTTCTCTGGCCAGACAACAACCCTCTCTGAGGCTCTAATGGTCTTCATGAACTCTGATGTAGGGACAGCAAAAAAAAAATGTAGACTGCCATTGGTGTGATGTTTGTCAGAGTTCTGTTATCTGTAAACCCCCTTTTGTGTAATTTTCTGGGCTATTAAGCTGCCTGTAGGAAAGCTGGGGTTGCTGTCTTTTTCCCGCCGTTTTGTGAGGGAGAGGTAGCACAGCCAGTGGAAATAATAAGCTTAATTTAATTTGATTTTAATTAGAGTCAGTGGTCTTTTCTTGTGTCCTGGTCTAACAGGTAAACACTCCAAAAACATGGAGCTCTGCCAGCCTAAACACTTCTTGAGAAACTTCCTCTGAGTTTGGGCACTTGAAATATATGTTGTTGTAAGGAGCTTTAGCTTCCTTTCTAGTGATACCATCAAAGCTGAGTCTGCATCTATGTGACCTGGAGGACATGGTTTCTTGTATTCTAATGAACATGAGGCAGCAGTGCTGAATTTTCTCTTTGTAGGTAAACTGTGGCCACTGGATACTAAGTGTCTCCCCGTTTGGACTGTGAAGCCATTTGGTCATCCTCCACTTTGTGGTGTTTCTTGCTGCTGTACTGGGAGTTTGGTATATGCTTTATGAAATACAACGAGTTCAACTGAAACCCAGTGTTGAAGAAAGTTCTGTCACTTGTGGTGGGTCAGGGTCTGAAGGAGAATGCACCAACCAGGCTTTTATCTCACAGAGCTTGCCCCCTTGTCCATAGAAATCTGACTCTGAACTTAGCCCAGAAACCTCTCCATATAAAATGATGCCTTTACATAGAAGGGTCTGCTGGCTGCACCATGTCAGTCACAAACCATTTGGAAGGCAATGGCAAATCCTCATTGCCACACCACAGATGTATTATCACACACCCACCCACCACTGCAATAGGCCCACTTCTCAGCAGGCTCCAACTTACTGGCATCTTTGTTCTACACCATTTTCATGAAACCCGGTCAATCATGGCATTCTCTGGTACACTCAAGATCAGCAACAAGACATCTAAAGGTTCTCCAGTGCCACCTGGTTAAGGGAATTTCAAAGATTTCATTGTATTTATCTAGCCATTTTTCATGGATGAAGTTGGAGGCACTGTGGGTTTCAGTTCATTCAGGAAATATTAAATGGTGAGGAAGCTGTTTTCAATGAATTCTCTGGAGAAATCTCACAGGCAAGTCTTCCCATAGAGTGGTCAAAAGGTCACATGAAGCCAGGCCCATTGAGGTCTTTAATGTGACGTCCATGGGTGTTCTGACTGTCAACTATGGCTGCCAAATCTTTCAGAATAAAATCATGTGATATCCTAGCTGAGATTCCAAGGCTCTTTGGAAAGCCACCCTTGTATTTGATCTCAGTTTCCAAGGGAGAATCCCATGCGTGGCCTCCTAAAATCTGAACACAGTTTATGGCAATATTTCTCTGAGATCAGTTCGAGAACTCAGACTATAAGTGGAATCACACCAGAGTTCAAGCCCAGATAGACCCAGTCATCACTTCCAACCACCAAACAAATGACCACAATTAAAACCAAAGCACTCCCACAAGGCCCTCATCTTCTTCCATATAGACACTCATCATAACCTGTGGTTCGAGGTTTCCATGAGGGGCTCAGCCCAATACAGTGTACAAAATAACCTCCCTTGCCCGTCATTTGCCTAAAGTCAGGGTTGCCTGGACACCCTTTCTGAGAACCAGGAGTTATCAAATGAGCCTGCCGTAAATACTGCTCTGATTCTCCAATTTGAGGCCTACTGACTCTCGGGTATAGATTCTTTATGTGAATTGGAATCATGAGAAAACCCAAGCACCTATGGGCTATCCTCTGCAGGGTTTGAAGAACTCATTTGACAAAAAGGATCCCTATTTTCACTTGATGGAGATCAGTAATCTTACAGAGGAAGGCGAGAGACTTCGTCCACAATGACTGCTTTTTTGGCCATTTTGGTTTTGGAAGCACACATGTAATTGTTCGTTAGATCCATCAGGTGCTGAAAATCTATTCAACAACCTCAAACATGGCCAAGAGTCTGATGCAGACACATCCCTTTCCAAAGCAATTAAGCAAAGATCTACAGGTGATGCCCATTAATTTCCATTGAAAACCGTTTTCTTCAGGCTTCAAAAAGGGGTGGCCTGAGGCAAAGACCTTTCTGACATTCAGGGCAACAGAACAATAGGTAAGCAAATGGCCCAAGGCAGGGTTTCTAAAATGATATCTGAGTTTTCTGAGATGATCCCATTCCCTTCAGCTATCCAGTACATAGCCATGTCACAGAGCTTGGAGGTGGTTCATGTCTTGGAAACAAAACCATGAGCCTATTCTGGAGAGTGGCCAGAATTCAAGAAGAAAACAGGAATTTAGGAAGACAGTGGTTGTTGCCCATCCATTAGGCAAGACAAAATCCATTCATAAATTGGGCAGGATGAATGTTGTGAAGCTTTCTTCTATTCAGGACACATCCATTGATGCATTCTCTTTTCTAATGTCTACAACCACGGACACAGTGGGATAAACAGACATAAAAACACTCGCATTGTCAAAAGACTTACTAGAAACAGTCCACTCCAATCCTAACAAACCGACTTTCCTACCTATTCTCAGATCATGAGACAAAACCACAAACTCACACCCACACCCAAAAAGTCACCTCCTTCCCCCAAGTAGGTCTATGACTATCCGGAGTGTCCTCTGACTGATGGGCCATAGTATGTTACTCCAAAATGGACTGTCCTATGTCAGATGTGGACTCCTTGGCCAACACTGTGAAGTTGTAAGGTGCCAGTGGTGAGACACTACCTGCTTACTCAGGAAAGTTCCCTCTTCAGACCTTCCTGGCATTTGGCCATCCTCACATCAGTAGTTACCAAGAAAGACTGATTCTGTCCTTGGTAAATCCAAATATGTGAGGCCACTGGGACTGGGACTGGGACTGCCTCTGGGTGCCTGTCTTCCTGGATCCCTAGTTCAGAGAGTTCCATCACCAAGAAAGTGATGTAGGTCACTTCCTTCAGGAACTGAATGAGGTCACTGCCTTGGCAACCACTTTGTCCTAATAGTTGCTTCCAAGTGTCCCAATTGATGGAGGCTGCCCCTACTTCCTGTGACACTTTCACAAGTTTGAATGGTATATCAAACATAGGCACCCGGGAACAGCTCTCCACACAGGCCTGGTATTGTCCATCTTCTCTACATTAAGAAAAGAGAGACTGCTTCAGACACACCCCTTCATCCTGACCAGGTTGTTTGTCGTGGAAGATGACTTTTGCTCTCTCAGGTCCTTCATAGCTTCCTATAGCTTCCCCAGGGTTCATTTCTGCATGGACCTTTTCATTTCTCAGCAGGTGGAAGATTTCTTACATTCCTGTATTGTAAGACCAACTCTGTCCCTGCTTTTCTGTAAAGTTAGATTGAGGGAACAGAGTATGGTTAGGGTTAATAACATGTTTGATTTGGCTTAGGAATCATTCTGCTGGATGAATAATGTTATTGGGAACCTGCAATATTTATTAGAATATATAGAGGGGAAATATATTTATGAAAACCGAAATCTAGGTAAGATTTGAAGCCCAGAAGGGCTTTGGATCCTTGATTGGGATACTTAGGTTTGAATTATGTTCTGCACATGTGTCTCAGATAAATCTATACACAATGGCATAGGACCTTGTACCTTGGATGATTGAATGTCAAAGAGAACATCCAGTCAAAAAAGGATAGTTCGTAGGATTAGGAAGATAGTTGGTAGGATTAGGAAAAAGAGTGAGTATATGATTTGGACAAAAAGTTCTTTAGCAATAGGGTTTTGGGTAGAGAGAAAATGTAAATGTCAGCACATGTGAAGAGTCAGTCACAATGATGAACTGGGGAAAATATGTAGGAAAGCAGATATCAATAGAGACATTAGAAAATCAGCAAATGATAAAGTGATTGATAGGATTAGACATTTTCGACAGGCTTGAGTTTGAATAAATAATCTTAGGAAGAAACAAATATGTAGTCACCAATAGGATTGACATTTGAGAGCATTAGGCAACCTGGACATGGGTGATTTTCATAATCCATACTCATATTCCATTTAGGCTTTGGTACAGTCGTAAGTGTGACTTTGCATTTTGTGGCCAGAATATTACTGTGATAAAATGTATATGTAGATCAGGTGACATGAGTATTTGTTGCACCATTTCTGAGAGCAATATTTTGAAGAGATATAAATTAGTATTGGGGGCACAAATAGGTGTACCATGTGTGTATGAATATAGAGAGAATGCATGAATAGACCATACTGTGAATAAATAATATAACTGTTTCCAAATTTAGAAATTGGAATAAATTGATATCCCAAAATACACAGGAAATCTTATATTGATATACATACATTCATTCCAACCAGTTATATATCTAATGGTAATATTAGGGTTGTAGTTTATCATAAAATGTGTGTGAGTTTTGCTTCAAAATTGATTATGGAAATCGAAAATAATGTGTTTGGAAAGAAGTCTCATGAAATAACCAGTCAAAAACAAGGAGGAATACATGTGTTCTGAAGCAGGAAGTGATTGAATGTGTTACAAATGTCTTTCAATTTGTGAACTTGTGGATGAAATGTATATTCTACGATGTATAAAAACTGAAGAAATAGTAATGTACCAGTGTTGAATTAAAATGAACATCAAAATACACATCATGTCCCATAGAAATCTACTTTCATTGATGTTAAATTGGGTCAGTTACTGTAGAAATATAAGGCTTTGTTTGCACCATTCACTGAAGTGAGTTTTCAGTACTAGGAAATAAATATGTATTTCAGGTGGATGAATATTTCTAAAAACAATCTTATGAAAAGTTGATTATAAAAGCACATACATGAACATGAGTGAATTATTTAGGGAGTGTATAATAAGACACATATATTTCATATTTTGAAAATATATATATCACACAGATACATTAGAAAGTAGCAATATATATGCCAATCAAAATTCATCATGAAATATATATCATTCACAGATCCAAAAATATTAATTTTACTGAACATGGATTTATGTATAATGTTTTTCAACTAAGAAGCTCACTCATAGTTTGAATTTTCAGTTCCAAAAACATTTAGGAGGAGTCATCTCTTCTCATACTTTGTATCTCCCAAGTTAGCCACCTCACAAAAATGTACGTGTGATACCAGGTAGGATTTTATATGTGCATATAAAAATACATGTGCTGAATTGGCTACAGAAAAAGGGAGACAGAAATTCACATATGTGTTAACTTTACAAACACATGGAGAACCATTTCAACAAAAAATTAACAAGATTTATAACTCTTACCCTATATCATGCAAAAGGCAAGACCAACTATACGCCATGCCTCCTCTCAACCGCTTGTATTTCTATTCTGTTTGGGTTATTTTTCTCCATCATATTAGGATTAGTAGTCAGAGTCTAGTAGGGTATGTGTTAGTGTCAGGGATTCAGTATTTTGAATGGAAAATTGAAAAATGAATCCAATGTGTATGTAAATATGTGCTACACCAAAATCTTCCCACTCTCATCCAGAACAATGCCTTGACAACACCTACGGCCCAAGTATGACACAATCAGAGGAGAAAAGTTAGAAAATCCGTGAATACATATCTAGAATGGAATATGATCAGAAGTTCACAACCTTGGAAGTGGTAGAGGAGTTTCCAAAAGTAAGGGACAGGGTAAACCCTCCAAAAACTTGAAGGTCTGCTGGCCTAGAGACTTCTTGAGAAACTGCCTGTGAGGTTGGGCACTTGAAATATATGTTGTTGTCAGGAGCTTTAGCTTCCTTTCTAGTGAGACCATAAAAGCTGGGTCTGCATCAATGTGACCTGGAGGACATGGTTTCTTATTTTCCAATGAACATGAGATAGCAGTGCTGAATTTTCCATTGTAGGTAAACTGTGGCCCCTGGGGGCTGAATGTCTCCCTGTGTGGACGTTGAATCCATATAGTCATCCTCTGTTTTCATGGTGTTTCTTGCTGCTGCACTGGGAGTTTGGTATTTGCTTCATGAAATACAAGGAGTTCAACGGGGACACAGTGCAGGAGGGATTTCTGTCACGTGTGGTGGGTCAGGGTCTGCAGGAGAATACAAGAACCAGGCCTCTATCCCACATAGCTTGCCCCCTTGACCATAGCAACCTGATTCTGAACAATGTCCTGAAACCTCTCTATGTAACAAGGTGCCTTTACATATAAGGGTCTGCTGGCTTCACCATGTCAGTCACAAGCCATTTGGAATCCAATGAAAGATCTACATGGCCCCACCACAGATGTTTTATCACACACCTGCCCACCATTGCTCTAGGCCCACTACTCAGCAGGATCCAACTTTCTGGCATCTCTGTTAAACACCATTTTCATGAAAACCAGTCAATCAAGGCACTGTCTGGTATACTCATTGTTGGGAAAAGTATAAACGGCAGCCATACCCCAGAGAAAAACCCCAACATGGTGCCTAAGGACTTCTTCTTCCTACCTTCTTTTTTCTACAGTGGTGCCAAATGTTCCCACCCGTGTGAACTCTCCCGCTGGCGCCAATTTGAAATCTCGCTGGTGGGGAACCTTAGCCCCAATAAGAACTAATTCCTGGGCTCCAGAGCTGATATCTGAAAGAACTAACCAATAAACGGTTTGCCTGCCATTTATCTAAGCCCTTCCATCTTCCCCTTAGTTCTATATAAGCACACAGCTTTTTGCAATAAAATTGGAATTCTCCCAGCGAAGTGCCTTTGCGTGGGAAGTTCTTTCATTCTGGTGCCCCATGTGAGGATATGGGTGAGCTCTTTCTAACAAGAGCCCCGTCCCCTGCTCCCCCGGAGACAGCCAGCTTCCTGCACCCACCACAGATCTGATATATGTAAGCCTCCCCTGACCCTGGCTCTGCAACTCCCTTCGGGCTACCACTGGTTTTGTGACCTTGATCTTCCGGCCCACTCTCGACGCCCTGTAGGGGGCAGGAAATTCCTGCCACTAAGACCTTTACTGGTCGCAGTGGACCCTCTGGTGATCCGTTTTCCTTTGGGGCGTGAGGCTTCTGAGTTTACACAAGAGGCTCTGTGGTTTTTTTCTCCTCTGCTGCTGGCTAGAGTTGCTGTTTGCTGCGGGGCTGCTGTGACTGGCTGAAGCTGCCTCTCTGCTCGGGGAAAACTGAACTCCCGTCCTGGAACTACATTCTGCCGGAACCGGAGTTCTGTTTTCATTACTGACTTTTTCCGCTGCGTTCAAAAACTTTCCTGATGTCAGGTTGCCCGTGGCTCCGAACCCATTGGGTCTCACAGATCGCACTTCACTGGTGACGCCCAGGTAGTGCCCTCTGTATTTCCTCATGACGGCTGGTCATTTTGGGGATGCCCACCTGACCCCCGTTCGCCCTGAGCTTCCTGAAAGCCGTTCCAGCCCGGGTTTTCTCTTTGTCTCTCTCCCTTACTCTTATTCTCTCTCTCTCTCTCTCTCTCTCTCTCTCTCTCTCTCTCTCTCTCTCTCTTTCTGTCTGTCTGTCTTCCTTCTCTCCCTGTGACTATGGGCACCTCTTCATCTGTACCTGAAGCCTCACCTCTCAAATGTCTACTAAAAAATCTGGCCACACTCTCCCTCACACCAGACATCAAGCCCAAACTTCTAATCAAATTCTGTACCCAAGATTGGCCTACATATCCACTGGATAATGGCAATCATTGGCCTCCAGAAGGCTCCTTACATCCAAACTTCATCTGCGACCTTTTTAACGACTGCCAGCATCTGAAAAAGTGGAGTGAGATTCCCTGCATTTAAGGTTTTAGCCTTCTCACACAGCACCCTGTCGCTGCTCCTCCTGCCCTCCCTCTCAGGTCCTCCTTGTTTGCAAACCCTTCTCTTCCCCTACGTCTACTCCTGACTTCACAGATTCTTCCTCATTCAACCCAGCAGATGAACCCCCACCTTATCCCCCAGTCCTATCTGCCCCTTCTCTCCCACTATACCCTCCTCTTCCTCTGCCTGATTCCAGGGATCCTCAGCCTTCCATTTCATCCTCCTCCCCTCCGCCCTCTTCTGCCTGCTCCACCTCCTCCTCTTCCAAAGAGACACTCCCTGCCCCTCCCTCTCCTTCCTGTCCGCCTCCTGCCTCTTTCAGTCCTCCTGTTACCAGGTCTAAGGGACTCCTTCCCACCCCCAAGACAATCGCACCCCTTTGTGAGGTAGCTGGTCCCGAGGGTGTCATCAGAGTCCAAGTGCCCTTCTCCATGTCGGACATTACTCAGCTAGAGAGGAAGTTAGGCTCATTCACCACTGACCCCACCACTTACATTTGGGAGTTTCAATGGGTCCTGCAAGCATATAGTCTCACTCATCATGACATCTACATGCTCTTGGCCAATACACTTCTCTCTGAGGAAAGTCAATGGGTCTGGGAGCTAGCCCAAGCCCATGCTGATGAAAATCATAGGACCAATCCTAACCACCCCACAGGCCCTCATGCTGTCCCAGAGCAGGATCCCCTATGGGATTACAACACCCCTGAAGGCTTACAGTCTAGTGACCTTTTTACATCCTGCCTCTTGGCGGGCCTGAAAAAGGCCATCCGCAAGGCTGTTAACTTTAAAAAGGTGCAGGAGGTCATTCAAAGGAAGGAGGAAACACCTTCAGAATTCCTGGATAGACTAACCAAGGCCCTTTAACAGTACACAAACCTCAACCCAGAAACCCCTGATGGCCGTCATGTCTTAATGAAATATGTTCTGGCCCAAAGCTACCCTGACATTAAAGCCAAGCTTAAAAAGCTTGAACAGGGCCCTGCTACTCCTTAGACTAAAATCCTCGCTGTCGCTTTCAAGGTTTTTTATGATAGAGAGGATGAAAGTGAATGCCGTAGGCAGAGGGCTGAAAATGCCAAGTTCCAAATGTTGGCCCAGGTCATTCAGAGAATGCCATCACCACGCCATCCCAATATGACACCCCCGGGAGCTTGCTTCAAATGTGGTAAGGAGGGACCTTGGGCCAGGGATTGTCCTTCACTGAGGACACCCTACAACCCCTGCCCAAAATGCCATCAAAGGGGACACTGGGGGGCAGACTGCCCAACAACCCGAAAGGGAGGTTGGTCAGCCGCCAGGCAACCACAGCCTTTCTTGGGCTTAGCAGCGGAGGATTGACGGATCCCTGGGCTTTCCCTCCAGACTATTACCATCAAGAATCAAGAGCCTAGGTTTACCTTCCTGGTGGATGGATGCTTCATTACCTTCCTCTTGGATACTGGTGCCACTTTTTCGGTCTTAAGGGAGTATGGGGTTCTACCACACCCTCAAAAACTCCTATTGTCAGGGTAGGAGGTAAACAGATTTTCCCTCAAACCCCCCCATCATGTTATATGCAGGGATCCCTTTTGTCCTTCACTCACTTCTTTCTCGTTATGAGCCATTGCCCCATTCCCCTTCTGGGAAGGGACATACTCTCACTATTAAAAGTCAGCATTCACATATCACCCCACACCTCTCCTACCTCTCATTTCCTCATGATGTTCCTAGGGGCAGATACACCTCCTTAATGCACTCTCCCATGACTCTCTAAACCAGTTAAGCCTGAGGTTTGGGACACAACTACACCCCTTATGGCTAAATGCAGTCCTATTCATATTGTCTTACGGGACCCTTCAAGATATATTAGTCAATCACAATATCCACTCACAACCACAGCCCTCCTCGAATTAGAACCCATCATCCAGGATTTATTACGAAAAGGGTATCTTAGGCCTACACACTCTCCTTTCAACACCCCCATTCTGGCACTTAAGAAACCTAAAGTGTCCTACAGGCTGGTTCAAGACCTTCTCCTTGTCAACTCCTCTGTGGTCCCCATCCACCCACTAGTGCCCAACCCTTACACCCTCCTCTCTCAGATCCCTGCCACTACTACCCACTTCTCGGTCCTAGGTTTAAAAGATGCATTCTTTTCTATTCCCTTGTTCTCAGAATCTCAGAATATCTTTGCTTTTACATGGACTGACTCTCACATCCACCATTCTCATCAGCTTTCCTGGACTGTCCTCCCACAGGGATTCAGGGATAGCCCCCATCTCTTTGGCCAAGTTCTTGCCCAGGACCTCACATCCTTTCACCCGACCTGTCCTGACACTATTCTCCTTCCATATGTCAATGACCTTCTTCTATGTAGTCCCTCTGGGAACACTCTCAATCCCACACCGCTCAGCTTCTTAATTTCCTAGCAGACAAGGGATATAGGGAGTCTCCCCACAAGGCCCAGGTTTCCCATTCTTCTGTCACCTCTCTTGGTTTTTGCCTTAGACCCGGGAAAAAGGAAATAACACTGGATAGGAGGCAACTCCTCTCTGATCTTCCAGTGCCCCATATGAAAGCCAAAATACTATCATTCCTAGGATTAGCAGGTTATTTTAGGGCCTGGATCCCAAATTATTCTCTTCTATCCAAACCCCTGTATGACCAAGCAAATGGACCCCCTAGTGAATCTCTTGTCTCCTCCCCCATCTACCACTTCCGCAGGTTTCAGCAACTCCTCTTAAAGGCACCTGCCCTTCACCTTCCTGATCTTTCAAGACCATTTCATCTATATGTCCATGAAAAAGGGGGGCAAGCACTTAGGGTCTTAGGTCGAAACTATGGGCCTACATTTGCACCTGTGGCATATTTTCCAAGAAACTAGACTCTACCATCCGTGGGTGAGCCCCTTGCTTAAGAGCTCTGGTTGCTGGACAAATTTTACACAAAGAAGCCTCTAAGCTGAATTTTGGGGCACCTTGAACTATCCACTCCCCACATCACTTGAAAGATCTTTCAGCTTATAAGGGCCTTCAAACCCTTCCTCCATCCAGGGTTCTGTCGCTCCTCACTTCCTTTCTGGAAAACCCTAATATTACTTTCCTCCCCTGCTCTGCACTGATCCTTCCCTCACTGCTCCCAATGACTCCAACGTCTAACACACCAACTCATAATTGCTTGGAAACCTTAGAAGATTTCCTCCCCTGTCATTCTTCCATTTCTGAGGAACCACTCACCAAGCCTGACCTTATCTGGTTTACTGACAGCAGTTCCTTTAGGCAGAACGGCACTCATTACTCTGGATATGCTGTAGTTTCAGCCACTGAGATTATAGACGCCAAAGCTTTGCCTTCAGGAACTACCAACCAGCAGATTGAACTTATAGCAGCCACTCGTGCCTGCCTTCTAGCACAAGGCAAATCCCTCACCCTCTATACTGATTCAAAATATGTCTTCCAGATCTTATTATCCCATGCTTCAATATGAAGGGAGCGACGCCTACTTACCACCAAAGGTAATGCGATCACTAATTCGGCTCTTATAACCAATCTGATGGAGGCCTCCCACTTACCCACCCAGTTGGGAGTTGTCCATTGTAGGTCCCATCAGAAGGATGGCTCTCTTATCACTGAGGGCAATGCCAAAGCTGACCAGGCGCCACGAATGCGTGCTACCGCTTCCAATTATGGCCCCTATGGGGTACATATTATGGCCACTTTAGACAGCTCATCTGAAGCCCCTACTTCTTCCAGTAAGAACAAGGATCTTTTCAAGTTCCTTCATACTCTACACCATTCCAATTCTCAGTCTTTGACCCTTTTTTTACAGAGCTTCTTCTCCCTCAACCCTTCTGACATAGCCATGATAGAGAATATAGCCTCTAATTGTCAGATCTGTCAGCGGACCAAACCTCATATTCCTTTAAGGCCCAAACCTTTCCCTTTCCACCAAGCCCAGGGACACATTCCCATTGCTGACTGGCAAGTAGACTTCACCAACATGCCCACAGTATGGCACACTAAATACCTCCTTGTCTTTGTGGACACTTTCTCTGTTTGGGTTGAGGCATTTCCCACTTCCAATAAAAAGGCTTCCACTGTAGCTTCAATCTAACTGACAGACATCATCCCTAGGTTTTGTATGCCCACTTCCCTACAATATGACAATGGCCCTGAGATTATTTCTAGGATCACACAAAAGGTCTCTCAAGCCCTCTCCTTCAAGTGGCATTTCCACTGTCCATATTACCCCCAGGCTTCAGGGAAAGTGGAAAGGGTAAATCATACTCTGAAGGAAGTCCTTACCAAATTGACAATGGAATTAAACTTAGACTGGGTCAAAATCCTTCCCTTTGCTTTGCTTCGAATCAGAGCTCTCCCTAAGAAACCATCTTTACTGTCTCCCTTTGAGATAATGTATGGAAGACCTCTTATACCCTCTGGGTTGGTCACTTCACAAGGACCTCTCACCCGAGATTTGTCTTTGCCTCTCTTGTTTCATCTCCGCTCTGAACACTGGAAATGTCAGAACTCGCTTCTTCTGGACCCAGTCTCCACTCCAAACACTCCTCCCTTAACACCTGGGAGTCTAGTCTATTATAATACCCCAGAGGAGAAAGGGACTCTTGCACCAAAATGGGAAAGCCCCTATCCTTTCATTCTCTGTACCCCCACCGCCGCCAAACTCTCCTTACCAGACAACTGTCTCACTCCCTGGATTCCCATTTCTAGGTTGAAACCATATCACCAGGAGGCCCCACCTGCTGACGACAGGACCATGCCAGAGGAACTCCAAGAATCACCTCCTGAAGCTCCCCTTTAATCCTGCTTTCCACACCCATCTCATCCATTTAAGTTGCGGCTCACATGGTGTTCCCTGCAGCCCAATTCCTCTTAAAGAAGGCACAATGAGCTCTCCCAACACCCTAGTCTTCTCTAACTGCTTGTTTTTTGTGCTCTGCTTTTTTTCTGTGCTCTGTTGGGACTTGTCTTTACCCTCCTAACCTACCATGTATTTATTCACTCTTCGGGAACGATACTCAGAACATGGCATGCAGAAGGTCCGCGCAGTGGATGCAACTACTTGCTTCATCCACAACTGCACCTCTATTTCCCTAAAATTGTCACCTTCAAGGACCTTCGTCCCTGGTAGCTGGAACTGGCCTTTCATTTGCTTCCTTTTTAATCAAACCAAAGACTATTGTCATTGGTGGCCTGAGATATATAATGGGTGTCCCTATTGGTCATGCAGGTTCCATGATGAACGTGGTAGCTGTTCTTACCACTCACTTGGCTACTCTGAAGGGTTGACTTCTAGTTACCTAAAGTGGCATAAAGGCTCTTCATCCGATAACAATGGATCGTATACTTCAGATATACCTGACCCCAAGGCCAAACGTTGGGGCTATGTTGAGTTTGCTCTCTATGCTCGGACAACCTCAGCAAGACCCACAGGGTGGATGACTGTTGGCCGCACCCTGATTACGCCACCTAAGGCAACCAATCATGTAGTCGAACACATTAAGGAGTCAGAATCAAAACTGGATAAAGGCCATTGCAACACATGTTTTTTCGTCCTCTGCCTGAGGATCAAAAGACGTATATTTCCTATATGCTTCCATAATTCTCTCCAGAATCATAGAGGGAGACTCATTAGGACCTTGGATTATCTCTCTTACCATGGCCAAATTAGTCGGCCCTCTGGCGGCCACTCGGAGCCCCACCATTAGAGCCCTGTGATAAGTGGAAAGATGCTACCAACCTTCAAAGGTGTTGGGATCCCAGTTTGGTCGGTTCATGGGCCCATAAGGATGAAGAGGGAGCATCACAGTGGCTTCTGAGTTTTCTATTTTCCGTAGCTGGCGGGTTTCTTTAGGTGGCCCAGCTTCCACCAGAAAAGGAGGGGCTGCTGCTGCTGCGGAGAAGTCCCTTGGAGGGCTTGGGTCTGGCCCAATTGCCTCTAGTGGCGGAGAGGCTGAGTCAGTGGCGGGAGAATCATCTGGAATGTGTTGGGGGTTGGGGAGCGAGGGCAGAGGATAAGGAGGGGGAGGATTGTCCAGTCTTGTGACTCAGGAAGAATGGGGGGAAGATGGGGAGGGAACGGAAGGTTTGAATGATAGAATCCTGGGGAAGGGGTATATGGCTGTTGATCTGGGTGGCCACGTGGTCCCAGCTGAAAGACAATATCTCTGACTTTTTGGATTAGATTGAAGTAGAAGGATCCTTCTGGGGGCCACCCGACTTTGAGGATGGGCAATTCTGAAGCACAGAGAGTCTGCCAGGTCTGACATTTAACTGAAAAATAATGATTCTTGGCCCTTGAGCGGACATCAGTCCAATGATCAAGGGTCAGGGACAGAAGCGTGAAAGTGCTTTGTCCCATAATGGGAGTTACTCAAAAAGAGACAGTGAAGACACAAACGCAACACAAACAAAGACAAACAGTAAACGTTTAACATGGGTCCAAGACAAATATTAGAACTCAGTAACTGGCAAAACCTGATGGGTTAGACAATAAAGACAGATAGTAAACTCAACATGAGTTCGGGACAATGAACAAAACTGTGTAGCCAGCAAAACCTGATGGGCTGGCAAACCGAATCCTGAAGCAAAATATAACCGAGTTGAGGAAACTAATATTCCTTGATTTCCCTCGTCCTCTGGAGTGTCCCCCAGGGACGTGGCCAGTAGCTCTGTGACACGTCTGCCACCCACTGTCAGAGAGAGCTAATGCTCTTCACCGACAGCCACTTTGCCAAGCCCTAACCTGAAACCCGAAACCAGAAAGAGGCGCCTTTCTTACCCCGAGAGGAGTCCCTTGGGGTCTTTCATCCGCTGCTCCGGATATCTCACCTGGGACCTCCAGATGAAAAGGTGGGGCGAACATCGGAGGAAAAGACCACCAACAGGCTTTCTCATGCAACACCAAAGGGTTTATTGGGGGTATAGCATGCTGGAGCTCAGGGCTCACTTCAGAGGAACAAAGAACAAAGAGCCCCGAGAACCACTTGAGTGGAGTTTATATACATTCTTTAGAGAGGGCAGGGACTTTACATACATCATAGCCTCTTTAGCAAATCATCATATACCGCGGGAAAATCAAATAACAACTCTAAAACATGATTAGCACATTCATTGGCGGGAACAGGTTGGGCAGGGGGTGATTGGTCAGCCGTAAGAAGGGGTATACATTTAAATTGATTGGTGGATGCACTGTGATGTATACGTGGTGAGCTGCATGGTTTCTGGGAAGGGGCTGTTAAGTAACTAGGTCCTCAGGGAAGATTTCAACACACATCTAATGTGCAAATCCGGGAATTGTCTTAACTGCCACAGAAATTTCAGGTGCTGAGTGCAGCTTGGAAACTTTACAAAACCTGGTTCTTTACATTTCAATTTCAATTTCTTTTATTCTTTCAGAACCTTACAGAGGAAGGCGAGAGAGTTCATAGACAATTACTGCTCTTTTGGCCATTTTGGTTTTGGATGCACACAAGGGATCTTTCTTTAGATCCATCTGGTGCTGATAATCTAAGCCACAGCCTCAAACAGGGCCAAGAGGCTGATTAAAACATATCCATTTCCAAAGCAATTACTACTCTGAAGTCAGTTACAGAACTCAGTCTTCTAGGAGAATCACGCCAGTGTTAAAGCCCAGGTGAACACAGTCATCTCTTCCAAAAGCCACACAAGTTACCACAATTAAAATCAAAAAAATCCCACATGGCCCTCATCTACTTCCATATAGTCACTCATCATAATCTCTGGCTGGAGGTTTCCTTAAATGGCACAGCCCAATAGAGTGTCCATAATAAGCTCCCTTCTCCTCATTTACCTAAATTCAGGGTGGCCTGGACACCCTTCCTGTGAACCAGGATTGATCACATAGTTCTGCCATTAATACTGCTCTACTTCTCCAATTTGAGGCCTACTGACTATCAGGTATAGTATGTGATTTGGAGTCATTATTAAACCCAAGCACCTTTGCAGGGATTGGAAGAACTCATTTGACACAAAAAATCCCAATACTCCCTTGATGGAGGTCAAGAACCAAACACAGGAAGGCAAGAGACTTCACCCACAATGACTGATTTTTTGCCATTTTGGTTTTGGATGCACACATTGGTTCTTTCTTTAGATCCATCCGATGCTGATAATCTAAGCCACAGCCTCACACAGGGCCAAGAGGCTGATTCAGACACATCCCTTTCCAAAGTAATTAAGCAAAGAGCCACTGGTGATGCCCATTCCTTTCCATTTTAAAACTGTTTTCTTCAGGCTTCACAAAGGGTGGCCTGAGGCAAAGACCTTCCTGACATTCAGGGCAACAGAACAATAGGTAAGCAAAAGGCCCAAAGCAGGGTTTCTCTACTGAGACTTTCCTGGTCACACTGATATCTGAGTTTTCTGAGATGCTTGCCATTCCCTTCAGCTATGGATTACATGGCCACGTCACAGAGTTTGGAGGTGGTACATATTTTGGACACAAAACCATGAGCCTATTGTGGAGAGTGGCCAGAATTCAGGAAGAAAACAGGAACTTAGGAAGACAGTACATGTTGTCCATCGATAAGGCAACCTGCAGTCCATTCCTAAAATGGGTAGGATGAATGCTGGGAAGCTTTCTACTAGACAGGACACATCCATTGATGCATTCTCTTTTCTAATGTCTACAACCACGGACACAGTGGGATACACAGACATAGAAACACTCGCCTTGTCAAAAGACTTTCTAGAAACATTCCACTCCAAACCAAGCAAGCCGCCTTTCCTACCTATTCTCAGAACATAAGACAAAACCACAAACTCACACCCACACTGAAAAAGGCACCTCCTTCCCCAAAGTAAGTCTGTGACTATCCAGAGTGTCCTCTGACTGGTGGGCCATACTATGTTCCCCAGAAATGGCCTGTCCTGTCTCAGATCTGGTCTCCATGGCCAACTCTGTGAAATATCAGGGGCCCGCGGTGAGCCACTTCTTGCTTTCTCTGGAAAGGCCAGTCTTCAAAATTTCCTGGCATTTGGCCATCCTCATATCAGTAGGTACCAAAAAAGACTTACTCTGTCCTTGGTAAATCCAAACAAGTGATCCCACTGTACTGGGACTGGGACTGGTTCTGGATGCCTGGCTTCCTGGATCCCAAGTTCAGAGAGTTCCATCACCAAGGAAGTGAGGTGAGGTCACTTCCTTCAGAAACTGAATGACGTCACTGCCTTAGCAACCACTTTTTCCGAACAGTTGCTTCCATACTTCCTCTGACACTTTCACAAGTTAGATTGGTATCTCAACCATAGGAACCCGGGAACAGCTCTCCACAAAGGCCTTTGTTGGTCTATCTTTTCTACATTAAGGAGAGAGGGTGAATGAGACACAACCCTTCATCCTTACCAGGTTGTTTTCCATGGAAGATGACTTTTGCTCTCTCACGTTCTTCATAGTTGCCTACATGTTCTCCAGGGATCATTTCTGCATGGACCTTTGAGGTTTTCAGCAGGTGGAAGATCCACTACATTCCTGTATTGTAAGACCAACTCTGTCCCTGCTGTTCTGTAATGTTAGATTGAGGGAACAGTGTATGGTTAGGGTTAATAACATGTGTGATTTGGGTTAGGAATAATTCTGCTGGATGAATAATGGTATTGGGAACCTGCGATATGTATGAGAATATATAGGTGAAATATATGTATGAAAACAGAAGTCTAGGTAAGATTTGAAGCCCAAAAGAGCATTTTGCCCTTGATTGGAATACTTAGATTTGAATTAGGTTCTGCACAGATTTGTCAGATTAATCAATATACAATGGCATAGGACCTTGTACCTTGGATGATTGAATGTCGAAGAGAACATCCAGTCAAAAAGGGATAGTCGGAAGTGAAAGGTTAATAAAATAGGTATTTGTCACTTCCTGGGAAGAATGTTGTGTTTATTCCGAGCATAATGGAGTTGTAAAAAAAAATATGATTAAATTAAAAAGACACCATGAAGAGTGTCAATGAGAGAGTGAGAGGACCAAAAAAAGTGGTTTGAGTCTTGGTTCACATAGTCCCCCTGTTTGACTACTTTTTTATCAACCCTGGCCTGTCCGATAATAATCTCCATATTTTTGCTAACTATAAAACCCTGTTTGCTCAACCGTGTAATTTCTTTTCTCTAAGCTCAAATTGGACAAGTTAAACTCATGGTAATACCCCACTAGCAGACATAGAATGTGACACCCCACAATGATCACTTTTATGATTAAAAGTAGCTAGAAGAAGAAGTGGGGAATGAAAGATTAATAAAATAGGTACTTGTCACTTTTTTTCTGTATGCTTAACAAAACACTGTTGAAATCTTGAGAAGTGTTTGCTAATCTTGTTCCCAGAATGTCCTGTCCCCAAATGCCAAACTGCAGAATGTACTCCCTCACCCGGTTGAATGCAAACCGCCCACTCTCCCTCACCCATCAATAAACTTCACTCCCTGCCCTCCCCAAAGAAAGTATATAAGCTCTGCTTAAGCTCTTCTCAGGGCTCTCTGCTCTATTCAAGTGAGCTCCGATCCCCTGCATGCTGACCCCCTATAAACCCTTTGCTGTTGCATGAGATAGTCTTTTGGTGGTCTCTTCCTCCGAAGCTCGCACAGTGTTTACTTTGATGATTGGGTGTAGTAAAGAACATTCAGTCAAAAAGGGATAGTCGGTAGGATTAGGAAGATAGTTGTTAGGTTTAGGAAGAAGAATGAGTATAGGTTTTGGAAAAAAAATATTCTTTATCAATAGGATTTTGTTTAGAGTGTGAATGTAAATGTTAGCCCACGTGAAGAGTCAGTCACAATAGTGAACCGGAGAAAATATGTAGGAAAACAGATATCAATAGAGATATTATGAAATAAGGCAAAATATAAAGTGGGTGATAGGATTAGACATTTTCAACAGGGTTGAATTTGAATATATGATCTTAGGAAGAAACCAATATGTAGTCACTAATTGGATTGATATTTGAGAGCATTAGGCAACCTGGACATGGCTGTGTTTAGTAATCCATGTTCATTTTCAATTTAGGCTTTGGTACAATAATAAGTGTGAACCTTGCATTTTGTCTGCAGAATATTACTGTGATAAAATGTATATGTAGATCAGGTGACATGAGTAATTTTTCCATCATTTCTGGGAGCAATATTTTGAAGATTAATAAGTTAGTATTGGGGGTACAAAGAGGTGTACCTTGTGTCTATGAATATAGAGCTAATGCATGAATAGACCATACTGTTAATAAATAATATAACTGGTCCACTTTAAATAATGCATTGGATTCATATCTTAAAATATATAAGAAATCTTATATTGATATACATACATTCATTCCAACTAGTTATACATCTAATAGTAAAATTAAGGTTATGGTTTATCATGAAAGGTGTGTGAGTTTTTCTTCAAAAGTGATTATGGAAATCAAAAATAATGTGTTTCGAAAGAAGTCTCATGAAAAGACCAGTCAAGAACCATGAAAAAATACATGTGTTCTGAAGCAGGAAGTGATTGAAAGTGAAACAAATGCCTCTAAATTAGCGAACTTGTGGATGAAATATATATCCTATTATGTGCATAAACGGAAGAAATAGTAATGTACCAGTTTTGAATAAAAATGAACGTCAAAATACACATCATGTCCCATAGGAATCAATTTGCATTGATGTTAACCTGGGTCAGTTACTGTATTAATTTTAGGATTTGTAGGCACCATTCACTGAAGATAGTTTTCAGTACTAGGAAACAAATACATATTTCAGGTGGATGAATATTTCTGACGATAATCTTGTGAAAAGTTGATTATAAATTCACATATATGAATATGAATGAATTTAGGAAATGTATAAAAAGACACATGTATTTCATATTTTGAAAAATCTGGAAAGTTTGTATATATATATATATATATATATATATATATATATATATATATATACACACACACACACACATACACACACACATGCACACAGACATTAAAAATTAGCAATATATATGCCAATTGAAATTCACCATGAAATATATATCATCCACAGATTCAAAAATATTCATTTTACTGAACATGGATTTATGTATAATGTTGTTAAACTAGGAAGCTCACACAGAGTTCGAATTTTAACTTCCAACAGCATTTAGGAGAAGTGATCTCTTCTCACAATGTGTATCTGCCAAGTCAACCACCTCACAAGAATGTACGTGTTGTACCTTGTAGGATTCTATATGTGCATATAAAAATACATGTGCAAATAGGCTACAGAGAAAGGGAGACAGGAATTCACATATTTGTTAACTTTAAAAACACATGGAGAACAATTTCTACAAAAGTTGACTAGATTTATAACTCCTACACTACATAATGCAAAAGGCAAATTCAACTATACACCATGCCTCCTCTGAACTGCTTGTATTTCTATTCTGTTTGGATTATTATTCTCCATCATATTAGTATAAGTAGTCAGAGTCTAGTAGGCTAAGGGTTAGTGTCAGGGATTCAGTATTTCCAATGGAAAATTGGAAAAGGTATCCAATGTGTATGTAATTATGTGCTTTGAAAAATCTTCCCACTCTTATCCAGAACAATGCCTTGACATTACCTTTGCCCCAAGTAAGACACAATTACAAGAGAAGAGTTCGAAAATCTGTGCATATATATATGGAATGCAATATGCTCAGTTGTTCACAAACTTGGAGGTGGTAGAGGAGTTTACAAAAGTAATGGACAGGGTAAACCCTCCACAAAAATGGAGCTTTGCTGGCCTAAAGACTTCTTGAGAAACTGCCTCTGAGGTTGGGCACTTGAAATATATGTTGTTGTCAGGAGCTTAATCTTCATTTGTGGTGAGACAATTAAAGCTGGATCTGCATCTATGTGACGTGAAGGATCTTGTTTCTTATTTTCCAATGAACATGAGACAGCAGTGCTGAATTCTCTCTTTGTAGGTAAACTGTGGCCACTGGGGGCTATGTGTCTCCCTGTGAGGACTGTGAAACGATTTGATCATCCTCCAATTTTCGTGGTGTTTCTTGCTGCTGTACTGGGAGTTTGGTATTTGCTTCGTGAAATACAAAGATTTCAACTGGGACAAAGTGCTAGAGGGAGTTCTGTCACGTGTGGTGTGTCAGGGTCTGCAAGAGAATGCACCAACCAGGCCTTTATCCCACATAGCTTGGCCCCTTGACCATAGCAACCTGATTCTGAACATTGCCCTGAAAACTCTCCATATAACAGGATGCATTTACATATAAGGGTCTGCTGGCTACACTATGTCAGTCACAAGCTATTTGGAAGCCAATGGAAGGTCCACATGACTCCACCACAGATGTTTTATCACACACCTGCACACCACTACTCTAGGCCCACTACTCAGGAGGCTTCAACATACTGGCATCACTGTTCTTCAACATTTTCATGAAACCCAGTCAATCAAGGCACTGTATTGTATACTCATGATCAGCAACAGGACATCCAAAGTTTCTCCAGTGCCACCTGGTCATGGGAATTTCAAAAATTTGATGGTATTCATCTAGCCATTTTTCAAGGATGAAGTTGGAGGCACTGTGGGTTTCAATTCATTCAGGAACCACTAAATGGTGAGGAAGTTCATTTCAATGAAATCTCTGGACAACACTCACAGGAAAGGCTTCCCAAAGAGTGGCCAAAAGGTCACATGAAGCCAGGCCCATTGAACTGTACAATGTGAGGTCCATGTGTGTTTTGACTCTCAAATATGGCTTCCATGTTTTTCATAATAAAATCATGTGATATCCTGGCTGAGATTCACAGTGCTCTGTGGAAAACCAACCTGGGACTAGATTTCAGATTCCAAGGGTGAATCTCATGCGTGGCCTCCTAAAATCCCAACTCAATTCATGGCAATACTACTCTGAGGTCAGTTCCAGAACTCAGTCTATAAGGGGAATCACCCAAGAGTGAAGCCCTGGTGGACCCAGTCATCTCTTCCAACTGCCACAAAAATGACCACAATTATAACCAAAACACTCCCACATGGCCCTCATTTTCTTCCATATAGATATTCATCATAACTTCTGGCTAGAGGTTTCCATAAGTGGCGCAGCTCAAGACAGTGTCCAATATAAGCTTCTTTGCCCCTCATTTGCCTAAAGTAAGTGTGGCCTGCACACTCTTCCTGTCAACCAGGAGTGATCAAATAGGCCTGCCATTAATACTGCTCTGCTTCTACTATTTGAGGCCTACTGACTGTCAGGTATAGATTCTTATGTGGTTTGTAGTCATGAGACAACACTAGCACATCTGCAGGGCTTTGAAAAACTCATTTTACTCAAGGGTCAATAATCACACTTGATGGAGGTCAGGAACCTAACAGAGGAAGGTGAGAGACTTCATCCACAATGACTGATCTTTTTGAATTTTGTTTATGGATGCACACATGGGATATTTCTTTAGATCCATCAGGAGCTGACAATCTAAGTCCCAGCTTCACCGAGCGCCAAGAGGCTGATTCAACACATCCATTTCCAAAGCAATTAAGCGAAGAGCCACAGGTGATGCCCACTCATTTCCATTTGAATACTGTTTTCTTCAGGCTTCACAAAGGGGTGGCCTGAGCCAAAGACTTTCCTTACATTCAGGGCAACAGAAAAATAGGTAAGCAAATGGCCCAAAGCAGGGTTTCTCCACTGAGACTTTCCTGGTATCTGAGTTTCCTGATATCTGAGTTTTCTGACATGCTCCACTTCCCTTCAGCTATCCAGTACATGGCCATGTGACAGAGCTTGCAGGTGCTACATAGCTTGGACACAAAACTTTGAGCCTATTCTGGAGAGTGTCCGGAATTCAGGAAGAAAACAGGAACTTAGAAAGATAGTAGGTTTTGCCCATTGATAAGGCTAGTCGCAGTCCATTCATAAATTGGCAGTATGAATGCTGGGAAGCTTTCTACTAGACAGAACACATCCATGATGCATTCTTTTTCTAATACTAAGACCACGGAGAGAGTGGGATACACAGTAATAGAAACACTCACCTTGTCAGAGGACATACTAGATACAGTCCTCTCCAAACCAAACAAATCGCCTTTCCTACATATTCTCAGAACATGAGACAAAACCACAAACTCACACCCACACTCAAAAAGACACCACCTTTCCCAAAGTAGGTATGTGACTATCCGGAGTGTCCTATGATGGGTGGGACATACTATATTTCCACGAAATGCACTGTGCTCTCTCAGTTCTGGTCTCCTTGGCCAACTCTGTGAAGTTGTCAAAAGTCACTGGTGAGCCACTACCTTCTTTCTCAGGAAAGGCCCCTCTTCTTAGCTTTCCTAGCATTTGGCCATCCTCACATAACTAGGTACCAAGAAAGACTGACTCTGTCCTTGGTTTACCCAAACAAGTGAGACCACTGGAACTGGGACTGGAACTGGCTGTGGTTGCCTGGCTTCCTGAATCCCAAGTTTAGAGAGTTCCATCACCAAGGAAGTTATGTGAGGTAACTTTCTTCAGGAAGTGAATGAAGTCACTGCCTTGGCAACCACTTTGTCCTAACAGTTGCTTCCAAGGGTCCCATGAGATGGAGGGTGCACCTACTTGCTGTGACATTTTCACAAGTTAGAATGGTATATCAACCATAGGCACCTGGGCACAGCTCTCCACACAGGCTTGGTTTGGTCCATCTTCTCTACATTAAGATGAAAGAGGCTGATTCAGACACATCCCTTCACCCTGACCAGGTTGTTTGCAATGGAAGTTGACTTTTCCTCCCTCAGGTCCTTCATTGCTGCCTACATCTTCTCCATGGATCATTTCTGTATTGACCTTTGAGGTTCTCAGCAGGTGGAAGATCCCCTACACTCCTGATTGTAAGACCAACTCTGTCCCTGCTTTTCTGTAAAGTTAGATTGAGGGAACAGTGTATGGTTAGGGTAATAACAGGTTCGATTTGGGTTAGGAATCATTCTGCATGATGAATAATGGCATTGGGAACCTGTGATATTTACAAGAATATACAGGTGAAATATAAGTATGAATACAGAAGTCTAGGTAAGATTTGAAGCCCAGAAGAGCATTGGGTCCTTGATTGGGATACTTAGCTTTGAAATACCTTCTGCACAGATGTCTCAGAAAAATCGATAAACAATGGCATAGGACCTTGTAAATTGGATGATTGAATGTAGAAGAAAACATCCACTTAAAAAGGGTAGTCGGTGGGATTGGAAAGATAGTCAGTAGGTTTAGGAAGAAGAGTGAGTATAGGATTTGGTCCAAAAGTTCTTTAGCAATAGGGTTTCTCGTAGAGAATGAATGTAAATGTCAGAACATGTGATGAGTCAGTCACAATGATTAACTAGGGAAAATATATAGGGAAGCAGATATCAATAGAGACATGAAGAAATCAGGCAAAGTATAAATTGATTGATAGGATTAGACATTTTCAACATGGTAGATGTTGAATATACAATCTTAGAAAAAAACAAATATTTAGCACCAATAGGATTAACATTTGAGAGCATTAGGCAATCTGGACTTGGATGTTTTTAGTAATCCATGCTCACTTTCCATTTAGGTTTTGGTACAATCATAAGTGTCAACTTTGCATTTTGTGTCCAGAATATTACTGTGATAAAGTGTATATGTAGATCAGGTGACATGAGTATTTCTTCCACCAATTCTGTGGTCAATATTTTGAAGATGTATAAATTAGTATTGGGTGTACAAATAGGTCTACCCTGTGTCTACAAATATAGATAAAATGAATGAATTGACCATACTGTGAATAAATAATATAACTGGTTCCAACTTTAAATTATGGATTGAATTGATATCTGAAAATATACAGGAAATCTTATATTGATATACATACATTCATTACAACCATTTATAGATCTAATGGTAATATTAAGGTTATGGTTTGTCATGAAGAGTGTGTGAGGTTTGCTTCAAAAGCGATTATTGAAATCTAAAATGAAAAGTAGTCTCATGAAAAGACCAGACAAAAAACATGGAGGAATACATGTGTACTGAAGCAGGAAGTGATAGAAAGTGAAACAAATGCCTATAAATTTGAAAACTTGTGAATGAAATATATATCCTATGATGTGCATAAACTGAAGAAATAGTCATGTAACATTGTTGAATAAAAATGAATGTCATAATACACATCATGTACCATAGTAATCTACTTGCATTGATGTTAAAGTGGGTCAGATACTGTAGAAAAATTAGGACTTCTATGCACCATTCACTGAATTTAGATTTCAGTACTAGGAAACAATATGTATTTGAGGTGGATGAATATTTCTGAGAATAATTTTGTGAACATTTGATTATAAATCCACATACATGAATATGAATGCATTTAGGGATTGTATAATAAGACACATATATTTTATATTCTGAAAAATCTGGAGAGTGTGTGTATATATATATATATATATATATATATATATATATATATATATATATATATACACACACACACACACACACACACACACAGACATTAAAAGGTAGCGATATATATGCCAATCGAAATTTATTATGAAATATATATCTTTCACAGATCCAAAAATATTCATTTTACTGAACATGGATTTATGTATTATCTTGTTCAACTAGGAAGCTCACCCGTAGTTTTAATTTTCAGTTCCAACAACGTTCAGGAGGAGTGATCTCTTTTGACAATTTGTATCTGCCAAGTCAGCCACCTCACAAAAGTGTACATGTGATACCAGGTAGGATTCTATATGTGCATACAAAAATACATGTGCTGAATAGGATACAGATAAAGGGCGACAGGAATTCACGGATTTGTTATCTTTAAAACACATGGAGAACTACTTCAATTTAATATTGACTTGATTTATAACACCTACCCTTTATCATACAAAAGGTAAGTCCAGCTATACACCATGCCTCCTCTGAACTGCTTGTATTTCTATTCTGTTTTGGTTATTTTGCTCCATCAATTTAGGATTGACACAGTCTGGCTGGGCACAATTCAGGAGCCACTTGTCAAAAGCTAACTTTATTTTTAGAACCACACACGCCAAAAAATAGCTCCTCGGGAAAAACACTCAGAGCACAACTGCCACCACCGGCTTCCCACAAGCTCTCAACCTCCCCTCTCCTCCTGCTCTTGAGGTCGATTGGCTGGGTTGTTTGAGCAGAGCCAAAAAAGTCCCCCAAAATAGCTCCATAATTTGAAAGGGTGGGGAAACAGCCCAATGGGCATCACCGCAGAGGAGCCAATCAGCTAGATGTTGCTGGGGCCGCTGTGAGCCAACCATCAGCTGGCAGTCTGAAAGTTTGCTTTGGCCCCTTGGGCTGTGGCTCTCAACATCTAACCCTCTCTGTTTAAACAACAAGCATGTGGCTTAGGGACCATGCCTGCCTTAGGTTGTCCAATAGTACATATGATTCTTACCCATTATCGAATGAGCTGACCTCAAGGTGTCAGCCTCCTGTCTTAGATTGGTACCATTGTAATTGGATCTTACCCGTCACTGACTACAGGTCCAGTATACATCCACACCTGTGGAGAGGTCTTTGTACCAGCGGGCGGGTGAGGCTCTTTGCCTCATCTCTGTTGGCCCCCTAATTTTAGCTGAACAACCATGACAAGCAGAAGGGAGGAAGATACACCAAGGCAATTGATGGCTCTTTTTGAAAAAATTGTACCACCGATGACATCATCAGAGAAATACCCCAACACTACCACACGTCACTGCAACAACAGATAGTTCACAATGCAGGCAGGCGAGTTCACAATGCATACAAGTGATACATAGTCCAGGCAAGTTCTGCAAGCAGTTCAGTGATGGCTATTGCAGAAGCTGTAGATTGGTTTTATCTTTGACTTCACATGCACTGGGATGAAGATAGAAATTCTGGCAACAATGCCTAAAGAAAGAATTATGTAACATTCCAAAAGGCACTAAAAGAAAACAATTTTCTTAACAATTTACTTTGTCTAGAAGAGAATTATTAAATATAATGAAAAGAAAAGGTGGATCCAACATGGCGGCGGGCAGAGAGGCTGCGCTTTTAATGCACTCCCAGTGATGGGGTCATAAAGTCGCAAGGATAACTCTTTGATTCTACCAACGGAGATTCTCCTAGCAAAATTCCACTGAAGGGAGACTGCCCGGGAGCTACAAGAATTTTTTTGAAGCGTCTGTGTGACCCGCACGAGTGGGACCCTGCCACTAGACGCGGAGTTCGAGATTCACCAGCCACAGTCTGCGCACCGCGGGCACAGCTGCAGATCCGTCCACCAGCCCGCAGCCAAAGTGACTGGGTCCTGCTAGACGCCGAGACACAGCTTGGCAGGAAGAAGTCTTTAGCCAAGCCTCCACGCGCCAGGAGCTGAGGTGAACTGGGCCGGACCAGTCCCACCCCTCCCCTCGGTCAATCCGGCAAGAAGCCTGGGGCCCACCATAGCAGAGAGGTGACATCATCGGAGTTCGGCCGGCGAAATTCCTTCCCAGCAAATTCCACTTTAGCAGGTGTGTGACTCCCCATACTGATACAAGCAGCCAGGAAACTTCATTGACTTCTCAGGGGTCGTGTCCGTAGGGAAGCAGAGGGGAGCCCAGAACCCAAGGCCCCCATATCACCAGTGGTGACCCCTAAGGTCTTATCCGCTAGTTTACCACAGCACTGAGGATTAAAAGGGGCACTCGGTGGGGCTGCAAGTGTAACTAGATCTCTGGAGAATCACTTCTGGGGAACAGGACCTGGCTGGCAGGCTGACAGGAGGAAGGGGGTTAAGAGCTGGAGAAGTGAAATGGCTCTGGACTGACAAGTCTGAGAGACCCCCAGAAGACGCCCTACAGGGATAGCTCTCGGCAGGTAGAGAGCAGACACTCCGCTTGGAAGGCACAGCTCCGCCTACTGGAAGAGAAGAAGGTGGATCTCTAAGACTTTAATTTTTTTGTTGTTGTTGTTGCTGTTGTTGATATTTTTTTCTCTCCTACTTCTCTCCCTGTTCCTTTCCCCCCTTTTCCTTCTCTCTTTCTATCCCATTTCAAGTTTTATTGTTCTTTTTTCATTCCCCTCTAATCTATCTCTCCCTCTATCCTTTTTTTCTTTTTAAGAGCACCTTCATTCTCCTACCCCCCAACTCTCATTCCAAGCATTACATCTTTCATTGTGTGTAATTGTCTAAATGCAAATAGGTGAATGTCTCGAGTCTGTCTATAAGACTCCTAAATACCTAGCTACTACCAACACCCTGATCCAATTGCCTGGTAGTATCCACCTTCAGTGGAGCAATCTTCTAAAGTAGCCGAGACATACTAACCATTGTACCACCAGAGCACCCAACCTAAACATATAGTCCTAAGAACAAACAGCAAATCATTATATGCATACAGAACCTAGAAGCCTTATATGAATTAAATGAATCAGCTTTAAAGTACAACAAAGCCCAAAATTTTTAGGCATAATCTTCCACCACAAAAGAGAGACAACAGAGATATACAAAGCCAAAACAAATGTATAGGAGAAAGCAGTTACAAAGCAGTCAAACAGAGCTGGAAAGCAACGTGAACAATATGAAAAAACAAGGGAAAAAGGGGTTACAAACAATGCAGGACAATCTAAATATACAGGAGGACCTAGAAGAATCAGAAATATGGACAGGGAAAGAAATCAAGGCATTCCTAATTCAGATGGAACGGAATATTAGAGAAGACATGAGACAGCAAATCCAAGCATTGAAAGTATATTTTGAAGAGGAACTAACCACACAAATTAAATCCGCAAAGAATGAGCTTTATCAGGAGATAGAGGTGTTAAAAAATAATCAAGTTGTAATCATAGAAATGCAAGAAACCGTAAATCAGATTAAAAGCGCTAATGAGAATATTACAAGCAGACTACATCAAGTAGAAGTCAGAACATCAGATAATGAAGACAAAGTATATCAACTTGAAAAGAATATAGTCAACACAGAAAAGATGTGAAATCAAACATATAACACAAAACACAAGTGCACACATAATATAACACATACAACACATGACATAATATTAAAGGCCTTATGACTTTTTACAGGTGAAATCTCCATTGCAATGTCTAAAAACTCTATTGTCCAAAAATAGAACTGATCAGCAAAACATTAACCTAGTTCTGTATGAGCTAAAAAAAACAAAATAAAACTTCATGATATGAGAAAGGGGAATAATAAAATAGATTTGAAAAAAACATTCTGGTTCTGTCACAGATGTAAGAACAGCCAAACTGGAGTTCTGCATATCAGCTCTTATTGATTTGAGCCAAATCATCTTATTTTTGGTCTGTAGAAATCTCTTTAGTTAATCTCTCTGGAATCCAAATTGGCTACTGTTCTCCCTGTGGAAACACAAAAACAGACGCCGGACTCCAGACAATTACTTGGTCAGGACCTTTCCATTGTCCTGTTAGAATATCCTTCCAAAGTACCTTGGGCTTATGTACATTTTTTGGACATATATGCCTTTCTGCAGCACTAAGCCCTGATGAACCCAAATTTAAAAAGTTTAGAGTAAAAGGGTTATTTTAAGTTTACCTTTGGGGAATATATACCCCTTCCCAATTTGTTCTTTTTGCTTTAATATGTACGTTTTAATAGTTTCATGTGCTCTTTCAACTATGCCTTCTCCCTGTGGATTGTATGGGATTCCTGTTATATGAGTAATGCCAAATGATGAGCAAAATTGTTTAAAAGAAGTAGAAGTATAAGCAGGGGCATTATCTGTTTTTAACTCTTTTGGAACGCCCACAGTGGCAAAATTTTGTAAGCAATGAGCTATAACATCTTTAGTTTTTTTCTCCAGCAAGAATGGAGCCCATCAAAAATCCAGAAGAAGTATCAACTGTAACATGCAAATATTTTAATTTTCCAAATTCTGGCAAGTTTGTGACGTTCATCTGCCAAATATGGTTAGGTATCAATCCTCTAGGATTGACTCCAAGATTAACTTGTGGTAAAAAGGTCACACAATTTTGACATTGTTTTATTATTTGTCTAGCTTGTTCCTTAGTTACTTTGAAACGCTTTTGTAAAGTATTAGCATTGACATGAAACTTTTTATGAAAATTTGTAGCTTCTTCTAGTGTATAGAAAATATGTATGAATGTCATGTGTTGTTTTATCTGCTAAATAATTGCCCAAACTAAGGGCTCCAGGCAATCCTGTATGTGTCCTGAAATATCCTATAAAAAACGGATCTTTCCTGTCCCAGATTAGACTTTGTATAGTCGAAAGCAAAGAGAAAATAGTAGAGGAAGGGGAAATCCTTCTACCATCTTCAAGTGATACTATAGCACTAACTATATACTGATTATCGGAAAATAAATTAATTACAGATGCTTTAAGCATCACAAAAGCTTGTAATACTGCATTAAGCTCTACATTTTGAGCTAATTGTTTGGGTACTAAAAATGTAAAAGTTTGATCAGGTGTAAATATTACTGCTGTACCATTATTTGACCCATCAGTGAATATATTTGTAGCATTTATAATAGGTGTTTTTCTTGTCATTTTTGGAAAAATTACATGATGTGATGACCAAAAAGACAATAAAGGATTAGATGGTAAGTGGTTATCAAATGAAACATTAGATTTGCACATGATTATTGCCCAAGAATTTAACTAATTATCTAAATCATCAATTTGATTCATAGTATATGGAGTAATAATGTTATCTTCTTGGGTTGTATTATAGTTATAGTAGAAATATTCAAGTAAAAGAGAAGGTCTCTCGAGCTAGTCAGACAGAGATAAAAATTCAATTAAAAGAGAAGGTCTCTCTAGCTAGTTAGACAGAGGAAAAAATCAAGTGATTGATCCTGATAATGTGTCTGAATCAGCCTCTTGGACCTGTGTGAGGTTGTGGCTTAGATTCTCATCACCTGATGGATCATTCCGTGTGTGAATCCATACCCAAAATGGCCAAAAGAGCAGTCCCTGTGGATGAAGTCTCTTGCCTTCCTTTGTAAGTCTACTGAACTCCATCAAGTGAGAATACGCATCCTTTGTGTCAAATGAGTTCTTCAAAGCCCTGGAGAGTCTAGCACATAGGTTCTTGGGTTTTCTCATGACTCCAATTCACATAAAAATATCTATACCTGACAGTCAGTAGGCCTCAAATTGGAGAAGCAGAGGTGTATTAAGGGCAGGCCTATTTGATCACACCTGGTTCACAGGAAGGGTGTCCAGGCCACCATGACTTTAGGCAATGAAGGGCAAGAAAGCTTATTTTGGACACTGTCTTGGACTTCGCCACTCATGGAAACCTCCAGACAGAGCGTAGTATGAGAGTGTATATATGGAAGAAAATGAGGACCATGTGGGAGTGTTTTGGTTTTAATTGTGGTCATTTGTGTGGTAGTTGGAAGATATGACTGGGTATACCTGGGCTGAACTCTGGTGTGATTCCCCTTAGAGACTGAGTTCTAGAGCTGACTTAGAGAAGTGTTATCATGAAATATGTTGGGATTTTAGTTGGTCACGCATGAGAGTCGCCCTTGGAAACCGAGATCTAGGCCCAGGTTTGCTTTCCACAGAGCACTGGGAATCTAATCCAGGATATCCCATGGTTATATTCTGAAAGACATGGCAGCCATAGTTGAGAGTCAAAACACACATGTACCTCACATTGTAGACAGCAATAGGTCTGGCTTCCTGTGAAATTTTGGCCACTCTTTGGAAGCCTTGTCTGTGAGATTGCTCCAGAGCTTTCATTGAAATGAGCTCCCTCACCATTTAATTGTTCCTGAATGAAGTTAAACACACAGTGCCTCCAACATCATTCTTGTAAAATGGCTAGATAAATACCATGAAATTTTTGAAATTCCCATGACCATGAAAATGGTGTAGAACAGAGATGCCAGTAAGTTGGAGCCTGATGTGAAATGGGCCTAGAAAAGTCGTGTGCAGTTGTGTGATAAAATATCTGTGGTGGGGCAATGTGGATCTGCCATTGGCTTCCAAATGGCTTGTGACTGACATGGTGCACCCAGCAGACCCTTCTATGTAAAGGCATCTTGTTATGTGGAGAGTTTTCAGGGCAATGTTCAGAATCAGATTGCTATGGTTAAGGATGCAAGCTATGTGGGATTGAAGCCTGGTTGGTTCATTATCATGCAGAACCTGACACACCACACGTGACAGAACTCCCTTTAGCACTGTGTCCCAGTTTAACTCCTTGTATTTTGTGAAGCAAATACCAAACTCACATTGCAGCAGCAAGAAACACATCGACAAGTGGAGGATGGCCAGATGGCTTTACAGTCCACACGGAAAGAGTTTGCCCGCAGTGGCCACAGTTTACCTACAAAGAGAGAATTCAGCACTGCTGCCTCATGTTCATTAGAAAATAAGAAACCATGTCCTCCAGGTCACTTAGATACATTCCTAGCTTTGATGGTCTCTCTACAAAAAAAGCTAAAACTCCTGACAACAACAAATATTTCAAGTGCCCAAACTCAGAGGCAGTTTCACCAGAAGTGTTTAGTCCAGAAGAGCTCCATTTTTGTGGAGTATTTACCTGTCCCTTACTTTTGGAAACTCCTCTACCACCTTCAAGGTTGTGAACTCTTGAGCATATTACATTCCAGATATGTATTCACAGATTTTCTAACTCGTCCACTCTAATTGTATTTTACTTGGAGTGAAGGTAAAGTCAAGGCATTGTTCTGGATTAGAGTGGGAAGATTTTTGTGAAGCACATATTTACATACACATTGGATTCATTTTCCTATTTTCAATTCAAAATGCTGAATGCCTGACACTAACGCATACCCTACTAGACTCTGACTACTAATTCTAATATGATGGAGAAAAATAACCCAAACCGAATAGAAATACAAGCAGTTTAGACGAGACATAGTGTATTGCTGGACTTGCCTTTTGCATTATACAGGGTAGGACTTATAAATCTAGTCAATATTTTGTTGAAATAGTTCTCCATGTGTTTTTAAAGTTAACAAATAGATGAATTCCTCTCTGCCTTTCTCTGTAGCCAATTCAGCACATGTTATTTCATATGCACATATTGAATCATACCTGTTATCACATGTACATTCTTGTGAGGTGGCTGACTTTGCAGATACAAATTGGGAGAAGAGATCACTCCACCTAAACACAGTTGGAACTGAAAATTCAACCTATGGGTGAGCTTCGTAGATGAACAACATGATAAATAAAATCATGTTCAGTATAATGAATATTTTTGGATCAGTGGATGATATACATTTCATGATGAATTTCGATTTCCATATATATTGCTACTTTTTAATGTCTGTGTGTGTGTGTGTGTGTGTGTGTGTGTGTGTGTACACTCTCCAAGTTTTTCATAATATGAAATATATGGGTCTCAATGTACACTCCCTAAATTTATTCGTATTCATGTATGTGGATTTATAATCAAATATTCAAAAGATTATTCTCAGAAATATTCATCCACCTGAAATACATATTTGTTTCCAAGAAATAAAAACTAACTTCTGTGAATGGTGCATACGAATCCTAATATTTCTACAGTAACTGACCCAGTTTAACACCAATGCAAGTAGATAATTATGGAACGTGATGTGTATTTTGATGTTCATTTTTAGTCAACACTTGTACATTACTATTTCTTCAGTTAATGCACATCATAAGATATATATTTCATACACAAGTTAGCAAATTTATTGGCATTTGTTTCACTTTCAATAACTTCATTCTTCAGAACACATGTATTCCTCCATGTTTTTTAACAAGACTTCTTTCTAAACACATTATTTTCGATTTCCATAATCACTTTTGAAGCATAACTCACACACTCTTCATGATGAAATATCACCTTAATATTACCATTAGAAGTATAACTGGTTGGAATGAATGATTTTATATCAACATTAGATTTTCTGTATATTTTTAGATATCAACTCAATCCATTATTTAAAGCGGACCAATTATATTATTTATTCACAGTATGGTCTATTCTTGCATTATCTCTATATTCTTAGACAGATACTACACCACTTTCTACCCCCAATACTCATTTATACGTCTTCAAAATATTGTTCCCAGAAATGGTGGAAGAAATACTCATGTCACCTGATCTACATATACATTTTATCACAGTAATATTCTGGAAAATAAAGCAAAGGTCACACTTATGATTGTACCAAAGCCTAAATTTAAAGTGAGCATGGATTTCTAAAAACATCCATGTCCAGGTTGCCTAATTCTCTCAAATGTCAATCCAATTGTTGACTACATATTTGTTTCTTTCTAAGATTATATATTCAAACTCAACCCTGTTGAAAATGTCTAATCCTATCACTCACTTTACTTTGCCTGATATCCTAATGTCTCTATTGATATCGGCTTTCCTTCATAAATTCCCAGTTCATCATTTTGACTGTTCATTTGTGCTGACATTTACATTCACTCTCTACCTGAAACCCAATTGCTAAATAACTTTTGGTCCAAATCCTATACTCACTCTTCTTTCTGAATCTACCAACTATCTCCCAAATCCTACTGAGTATCCTTTTTTGAATGGATGTTCTCTTCGACATTCAATCATTCAAGGTACAAGGTCCGATGCCATTGTGTATTGATTTATCTGAGACATCTGTGCAGGACATAATTCAAAGCTAAGTCTCCCAATCAAGGGCCCAATCCGTTTCTGGGCTTCAAATATTACTTAGATTTCTGTTTTCATACATATATTTCACCTCTATATTTTTATAAATATCACAGATTTCCAATACCATTATTCATCCAGCAAAATGATTCCTAACCCAAATCGAACATGTAATTAACCCAAACCATATACTATTCCCTCATTCTAACTTTATAAAAGAGCAGAGAAAGTGTTGGTCTTACAATATAGGAATGTAGGGGATATACCACCTGCTGAAAACCTCAAAGGTCCATGCAGAAATAATCCCTGGAGAAGATGTAGGCAGCTATTAAGGACCTGAGAGAGCAAAAGTCATCTTCCATGGAAAACAACCCTGTCTGGAGAGGGGTTGTGTCTGACTGAGTGTCTCTGTTCCTAATGTACAGAAGATGGACCAATCCAGGCCTGTGTGCAGAGCTGTTCACGGGTGCCTATGGGTGATATAGTATTCTAACTGGTGAGAGGGTCACGGGAAATAGGGGCAGCATCTATCTCATGGGACCCTTGGAAGCAACTGTTAGGAAAAAGTGGTTGCAAAGGCAGTGACCTCATTCAGTTCCTGAAGGAAGTGACCTCATCTCTATTCCTTGGTGATGGAACTCTCTGAACTTGTGATCCAGGATTCCAGGCACCCAGAGCCAGTCCTAGTCCCAGTCCCAGTGGGCTCATTTGTTTGGATTTTGTAAGGACAGAGTCAGTCTTTCTTGGTATCTATTGATGTGAAGATGGCCAAATGCCAGGAAAGCTTTGAAGACTGGCCTTTCCAGAGAAAGCAAGTAGTGGCTCACCACGGGCTCCTGACAATTTCACAGAGTTGGCCAAAGAGACCAGATCTGAGACAGGACAGGCCATTTTGGAGGTACATAGTAAGGCTCACCAGTGAGAGTACACTCCGAATAGTCACAGACCTACTTGGAGGAAGGCGTTGCCTTTGAGGTTTTTGTTGTGTGATTGTGGTTTTATCTCATGTTCTGAGAAAAGGTAAGAAAGGCGGTTTGTTTGGTTTGGAGTGAACTGTTTCTAGTAAGTCGTTTGACAAGGCAAGTGTTTCTATGTCTGTGTATCCCAATGTGTCTGTTTTTGTAGACATTAGAAAAGAGAATGCATCAATGGATGTGTCCTGTCTAGTAGAAAGCTTCCCAGCATCAATCCTGCCCAATTTATGAATGGATTGTGGCTTGCATTATCGAAGGGCAACACCTACAAACTTCCTAAGTTCCCATTTTCTTCCTGAATTCTGGCTACACTCAAGAATAGGCTCATGGTTTTGTGTCCAAGATATTTACCACCTCCAAGCTCTGTGATATGGCCATGTACTGGATAGCTGAAGGGAATGGCGAGCATCTCAGAAAACTCAGATATCAGTGTGACCAGTAAAGTCTCAGTGGAGGAACCCCTCTATGGGCCTTTTGCTTACCTATTGTTCTTTTGCCCTGAATGTCAGGAAGGGCTTTGCCTCACGCCACCCCTTTCTGAAGCCTGAAGAAACCAGTTTTCAAATGGAAATGAGTGGGCATCACCTGTGGCTCTTTGCTTAACTGCTTTGGAAAGGGATGTGTCTGAATCAGTCTCTTGGCCCTGTGTGAGGCTGTGGCTTAGATTACCAACACCTGATGGATGTAAAGAAAGATCCCATGTGTGCATACAAAATCAAAATGGCAAAAATTCGCAGTCATTGTAGATGAAGTCTCTCGCCTTTCTCTGTAAAGTTCCTGACCTCCATCAAGGGGAATAGGGATCCTTTGGGTCAAATGAATTCTTCAAAACCATGCAGAGGCAAATCCATAAGTGCTTCGGTTTTTTCTTGACTCCATTTCACATAAAGAATCTAAACGCCAAAGTCAGAAGGCCTCAAATTGGAGAAGTGGAAAAGTATTAATGGCAGACTTATTTGATCACTCCTGGTTCACAAGAAGGGTGTCCAGGCCACCGTGACTTTAGTCACACACACACACACACACACACACACACACACACACACACACTATATATATATATATATATATATATATATATATATATATATATATATACACTCTCCAGATTTTTCAAAATATGAAATATGTGTCTTATTTTACACTCACGAAATTCATTCATATTCATATACGTAAATTTATAATCAACTTTCCAAAGATTATTCTTAGAAATATTCATTAACCATAAAAACATATTTCTTTCCTATACTGAAAAGTAACTTGAGTGAATGGTGAACACAAATCCTAATATTTCTACAGTACCTGACCCAGTTTAACATCAATGCAAGTAGATTCCAATCGGACATAATGTGTATTTTGACGTTCATTTTTATTCAACACTGGTAGATTACTATTTCTTCAATTTATGCACATCATAGGATATATATTTCATCCACAAGTTAGAAAATTAATAGGCATTTGTTTCACTATCAATCATTTTCTGCTTCAGAGCACATGCATTCCTCCATGTTTCTCGACTGGTCTTTTCATGAAAAAAGGGATGGACAAGGCAAGGTAAGGCAACTAAGATAGCACCGAAGACACGGAAACAGTCCTATTTGGTTGCAACCGGATTTAGAGGGCATTGCTTCTGTTGTAATCATTTAATCCCCTGCACCCCAAGTTTAAATTGTTTCAGAATTTTGTACCCAACATGGATGGGAGGGGCTCAGAAGTTCACAATCTGCAGAAGTTTATAAAAAGCAGTTTTTGTTTCTGTTTTTTTTTTTTCTCTGTTCTGGGCAAGTTAACATTTTAAGGATACCGGGAATGGGGCAGAGCTATTTTCTTCTCTTTTTTTTTCTCTCAGCCAGATGTTACCATGGAGCCCAGTTGGTAACTTCTTTATCTTAGAAATGTAGCCATCTCTGTGAAGCCCCAGCTCAAGGCCAGAGGCCTTGTTTACATATTGCCAGCATTATGACTGACTCTTTCCAAACACATTATTTTCGATTTCCATAATCACTTTTGTAGCAAAACTAACATATCTTCATGATAAACCGTAACCCTAATATTAATATTAGTTGTATCATTGGTTGGAATGAATGATTGTATATCAATATAAGATTTCTTATATATTTTCAGATATCTATTCAATCCGTTATTTAATGTGGAACCAGTTATATTATTTATTCACTTATGGTCTATTCATGCATTATCTGTATATTCAATGACACAGTGTACACCTCTTTGTACCCCCAATACCCATTTATATGTCTTCAAAATATTGCTCCCAGAAATGGTGGAAGAAACACTCATGTCACCACATCTACATATACATTTTATCACAGTAGTATTCTGGAGACAAATGTAAAGGTCACACTTTTGATTGTACCAAAGCCTAAATGGAAAGTGAGCATAGATTACAAAAAACATCCATGTCAAAGTTGCCTAATGCTCTCAAATGACAATCCTATTGGTGACTACATATTTGTTTCTTCTTAAGATTATATATTCTAACTCAATTCTGTTGAAAATGTCTAATCGTATCACGCACTTTATACTTTGCCTGATTTCGTAATGTCTTTATTGATATCTGCTTTCCTACATATTTTTCCCACTTCATTATTGTGACTGTTCACATGTGCTGACATTTACATTCACTCTCTAACCGAACCCCTATTGCTAAAGATATTGTTTTCCAAATCCTATACTCACTCTTCTTCCTAAACCTACCGACTATCTTCTTAATCTTACCGACTATCCGTTTATGACTGGATTTTCTCTTCTACATTCAAACATCCAAGTAATGTTCCTGCAAGCGTCGGTGGAAGAGATCACCAAGATAGTGTCTCATGCAACAGCAAGGGGTTAATTGGGGGTCCAGCAAGCTGGGGCTCAGAGCTCACATGAATAGAGCAGAGAGCCCTGAGAACAGCTTAAGCAGAGCTTATATACTTTCCTTGGAGAGGGCAGGGATGGAAATTTATTGATGGGTCAGAGCGAGTGGGTGGTTAGTGTGAAACTGGGTGAGGGAATACATTCTGCAATTTGGCAGTTGGGGACAGCACAATCTGGGAACAAGATTACAAACAGTTCTCAATATTTCAACAGTGTTTTGTTAAGCATACAGAAAAACAGGAAGTTACAAGTACCTTTTTTATTAACCTTTCATTCCCCACTTCTTCTTCTTGCTACTTTTAATCATAAAAGTGATTATTGGGACGTGTCACATTCTATGTCTGCTAGTGGGGTATTACCATAAGTTTAACTTATCCAATTTGAGCTTGGAGAAAAGAAATTACATGGTTGAGCAAACAGGGTTTTATAGTTAGCAATAATATGAGGATTATTATTGGACAGGCCAGGGTTGATAAAAGCGTAGATAAGCAGGGGGACTGTGTGAACCAAGACTCAAACCACCCTTTTTGGGCCTCTCTCTCTCGTTGACGCTTTTCAAGGCATCCTTTTATTTTACTCAAAGGTTTTTTTTACAACCTCAGTATGGTCGGCATCAAAACAACATTCTTACATCAATGCAGCACAAAGGCCCCCTTCTCTCATGAAGAGGAGGTCCAACTCTCAACTGGAGTGTAAAACAACTTCAGAGAGACATGTAAAAGATTCCTGCAAAGCTGTGATGGAGGTTTCTATTATCTTTAAGTTTTGGTCTCTTGCTGCTTCTATTTGGGTCATTTGTTGTGTACCATGGAGCAGGGCAGTGGTTCCTGTGACTACCACTGCCGCAACTCCAATTCCTAATATGATGGCTAAAGTGAGGGATATATGTTCCCAGTGGAACCGGGTTGTATGCCCCCGTGTTTGAACTTCAAATGAACCTGGGTCATTATAGAGCAATCTGGGAGACATCTTCACCATTACACAATTAATCACATCTGTTGACCATTTCATGAAAACATGAACAATGTTTAAGTATATAGAATTATACTGTTGTAGGGACGGACAAGGCACGGCACTTAAGATAGCACCAAAGACAGGGAAACAGTCCTATTTGGTTGCAACCGGATTCACAGGGCATTGCTTCTGTTGTAATCAATTAACATCCTGAACCCCAAGTTTAGGTAGTTTCAGAATTTTGTACCCAACATGAAAGAGAAGGGACTCAGAAGTTCACAGTCTGCAGAAATTCACAAAAAGAAGCTTTTTTTCTGTTTTTTCCTTTATTGTGGGCAAGTTAACTTTTCAAGGACACCTGGGAGGCAGAGAGCTTTTATTTTCCTTTTCTTTTATCCCCCTGCCAACTGTTACCATGGAGCCCAGTTTGGAAATTTTTATCTTAGAAATGTAGCCATCTCTGTGAAGCCCCAGCTCAAGGCCAGAGGCCTTGTTAACATATTCTGTGAAAAACTATTAAGGGGGTGTCTAGCTTAGGAGTGCTGATTTTTCCAGCCAGTAGCCAAGTAGAAAAGGGCAACAGAAAAAGAGGAAGTTAATCTACACTGAACTCATTTATAGAGACTCTTTTGCTGAAAGTCCTAAAGTCAGCCATGGTGAAGACTTCTGGAGAAGTTCAGTGAAGATTTTTCTGTGGGCCTGGTACAGAGGGGGAAGACGGGGAAGGCGGGGGGTGAGAGCAGCTCCGTGGATCTGAGAATAAGGAAGGAGAGATGTAAAGGAATAATGGGAAAGGGGTTTGGGATTTTTCTAGCAACATAAATTGAGCAGTAGAATCGGTAGAGCAGAAAGGAAGACGGGAGTGAGTATCCCAAAAAGCCTGTGAGGGACTTTAAATTCTTAGTAACCTGTTTTCAGTGATGACAAAGCAACTTTAAAGGCCATTTTCATTACATCTTCGATAGGTGTCTGAGGGCTCTCCTAAGCTGGTTTGAGCTTTGGGTTAAGTGGTAAGAGGACCTGGTGGGACCCGGTGTGGGCACTGACAAGAAAAGAGAGAAGTGAGTGGATGGATGGGTACCTCAGTACCTGCTACCTCAGCAAGAGGGCAATGCTCTGAGAACCGGCGGAGGTTTCGGTTTTTGATCTAGTAATTGGAGAAGAGAAATCAGGTTTGCTGAGGTGGGACTGACAGCAGAGAGTCTGGAGCAGAAGGCTGAGTTTGAGGAACTATTGGAGAAGCATAGTTCAAGATGTGAGCGAAAGAGGAAAAAGGCCTTCACATAGGGGAATTTCCTTTCACCCTTTTGAGCACTTGCAGAAGTTAAAAAGGTCACACAGAATTTGAGGATCTAGAGACTCCTCTGTTGGCCATCAGTTTGGGTTTTCTAAGTGGTAATATGGCCAATGCTGTGTACTGAATTTGATGAGGATTTTGGGTTCCACCAGGCAGCCCCTGTATGCTCAAATCCCCATGACTTACAGAAGAAGTCGGCTTTTCCCCCACACAGCCGTGGCGGTTTGTGGCTTTGATAGTCTGCCGGGCAAACATACTAATATAGGCTAGCCAACCTGCATCTGGCTTGCCTGTCCCTACAACCATAATGTTTGTTTCCATTATCTATGGTACGGAAAGGATTTAATGGAATTTTAGTGAGATCCTCTTCATCAGGGATATCCTAATAGGAAAGACCTATAGCGAGCTGACAAATGTCTGGGTGGAGAGATGGCCACCAGGTCCCTAAGGGGGCTGTATGCAAGATAGACCATACTTCTTGTCTAGTAGTATTTGTGATCAGCCATCGCTGCTGAAGCGACTGATGAGCGTTAGGACTACGGGTGGCCAAGGAGAGAGTCTATAGCCTTACCCACGTGGCGAATATGCAATTTGAAAGGGTTAACAGTCTTTTCCAGTTTTCAGCCAGAGTCTGGACATGGCACAGGCTTGAGATGAGAGGCATGGATCCAGGAAGTGATTCCCTCTACTTTTACTGCTGTAGGTGTTATAAGTAGCACCTGGAATGGTCCTTTCCAGCGGGGTTCCAGGGATGACACCTGATGTCATCTTATGTAGAGGAAGTCTCTTTCTTGATATCAATGTGGATTCCCCTTGTCCCCAGGTTGGAAGGCAGTGGCCAGCTGTTTCCACAGGTATAGCTGAGTTCTTACAAGAGATTTAAGTATGTCAAGCAAGGGTGTGTGGAAGGGATCCTTAGGTCTTAGAGTCGAGGTTGGGTCTCTTAGTGTAGGAAGGGCCCCATAGAGAATTTCATAGGGGGTGAGGTTACACAAAGAAAGAAAGGGAGTATTTCTTGCATGAAACAGTGCATAAGGCAGAATCATAGTCTAATCTTTTATGCCGGTCTCTAAGCTTAATTTTGTTAAGGTCTCTTTAATGGTTCTATTTATTTTTTTTAAGTGTCCTGAGCTCTGGGGTCTATAAGCACAATGTAACTTCCAATTAATCCCCAGGGTCCTGGCTAACCCCTGATTTACCTTGCCCATGAAGGCTGTTCAATTATCAGACCATATTAAATTAGGCAGGACGTGTCTTTGATAAATATCTTTCAGGATCTTCTTGACCACAATTTGTGCCGGTTTTCTTTTCTTTTTTTTTTTTTTTGGTGGGAAAGGCTTCAATCCATCCTGAAAATGTATCTACAAAGACTAGGAGATATTTAAGTCCATACCTTGCTGGCTTAATTTCAGTAACGTCCACTTCCCAGAATTGTCCTGGTCTGGTTCCTCATAGGTGCTTTCCTGCAGGAAGCTTGGAAGGGTAAGCATTAACCAATTGACAGAACTGACAGGCTTTTGTTACCCATTCAATTATTTCCTTTCACTGTGAGTGAATTAGTCTAAAACTCTGTTCTTGATCCTACAGTAATGCCGGCAGTTTTTTTGAACCAAGTTGATTGAGTTGATGTACATTTTTAATGTAGTGTAGGGCTTTCTGAAATTGCAGGCTGGGCTCAGTGAAGTTGAGGAGTTCAGTGTCAGTGTTCTTAGATGTTATCAAAAGCTTGCTGGTGCTCAAGGGTCCATTGGAATTGGGCATTCTCATTTAACAGCGGGTATAAAGGAGCAGCTAAGAACACAAACCCAGGTCCATAACCTGCTAAAGCCAGCAGTCCCAAGAAACTCTCTATGTTGTCTCCTGTTAAATGGGGGTGGTATCTGCACAACGGTTTGTTTTCTGGGCTCAGTGAGACATCATTTACCGCGCCTAAGGAAATACCCCAGGAAGATTACTTCTTGCTTGCAAATTTGGGCCTTTTTGTCCAAAGCTCTCTACCCAAGTTGAGCAAGCTCAGATAATAGTGCTTGGGTCTCAGACTCACAGTTTTCTTTGGTGTTGGCTGCCAGTAGCTGGACATCCACATATTGAAGCAGAATGACTTCGGGGTGCGTAGTTCTGAAGTTGTAGAGATGTCTGTGAAGGGCTTCATCAAAGAGAGTGGGGGAGTTTTTGAACCCCTGTGGAAGTCGAGTCCAAGTTAGTTGACAAGACGTTCCGGTTTCTGGGTCTACCTACTCGAAAGCAAACAGCAACTGACTATCTTTATGCAGAGGCAAGCAAAAGAAAGAATCTTTTAAGTACAGAACAGTATAGCATTTTCACTCGGCCACAGCAAAGAGGTTATTGGGGGTCCAGCATGCTGGGGCTCAGAGCTCACTTGAATAGAGCAGAGAGCCCTGAGAACAGCTTTAACAGAGCTTATATACTTTTCTTGGAGAGGGCAGAATGGGAAATTTATTGATGGGTCAGGGCGAGTGTGCGGTTTGCATGCACCCGGGTGAAGGAGTATATTCTGCAGTTTGGCAGTTGGGGACAGCACATCCTGGGAACAAAATTAGCAAACAGTTTTCAAGATTTCAACAGTGGTTTGTTAAGCATACAGAAAAACAGGAAGTGACAAGTGCCTATTAACCTTTCACCAAAGCAAAATGGAAAGTGAGCATTGATTACTAAAAGCAACCATGTCCAGGTTGCCTAATGCTCTCAAATGTCAATCCTATTGGAGGCAACATATTTCTTTCTTCCTAAGATTATATATTCAACCTCAACCATGTTGAAAATGTCTAACAATATTACATTATACTTTGCCTGATTTCCTAATGTCTCTATTGATATCTGCTTTCCTACATATTTTCCCCAGTTCATCATTGTGACTGACTCTTCATATGTGCTCATATTTATGTTCACTCTCTACCCAAAACCCTATTGCTAATGAAACTTTCGTTCAAATCCTATATTCACTCTTTTTTCTAAACCTACTGACAACCTTCCTAATCCTGCCGACTATTCCTTTTTGACTGGATGTTCTCTAGGACATTTAATCATCCAAGGTACAAGGTCCTTTGCCATTGCACATCGATTTATCTGAGATATCTGTTCAGAACATAATTCAAAGCAAAGTATCTCACTAAAGGGCCCATTGCCCTTCAGGGCTTCAAATCGTACCTAGATTTCAGGTTTCATACTTATATTTCACCTATATATTCTTGTGAATATCGCAGGTTCCCAATACCATTATTCATCCCGCAGAATGTTTCCTAACCCAAATAGAATATGTTATTAACCCTAACCATACACTGTTCCCTCAATCTAACTTCACAAAAGAGCAGGGACAGAGTTGGTCTTACAATACAGGAATGTAGGGGATCTTTCACCTGCTGAGAACCTCAAAGTTTGATGAGAAATGATCCCTAGAGAAGATGTAGCAGCTATGAAGGACCTGAGAGAGCAAAAGTCATCTTCCATGCCAAACCACCTGTTCAGGATGAAGTGATGTGTCTGAATCAGCCTCTCTCCTACTGATATAAAGAAGATGGACCAAACCAACCCTGTGTGGAGAGCTTCTCCTTGGTGTCTACGGTTGATATACCATTCTAACTTCTGAAAGTGTCACAGGAAGTAGGGGCAGCCTCCATCTCAAGGGACCCTTGGAAACAAGTGTTAGGACAAAGTGGTTGCCAAGGCAGTGACCTCATTCCCTTCCTGTTGGAATTGACCTACCTCACTTCTTTGGTGATGTAACTCTCTGAACTTGGGATCCAGGAAGCCAGGCACACAGAGCCAGTCCCAGTCCCATTCCCAGTGGACTTACTTGTTTGGATTTACCAAGGAGAGAGTCTGTCTCTCTTGGTACCTAATGGTTTGAGGATGACAAAATGCAAGTAGAGCTCTGAAGATGGGCCTTTAATGAGAAAGCAGGTAGTGGTCAGCACAGGCTCCATACAACTTCACAGAGATGGACAAGAAGACCAGACCTGAGACAGGACAGGCCATTTTGGGGGAACATAGTATGGACCACCAGTCAGAGGACACTCTGGATAGTCACAGACTTACATGGGGGAAGGAGGTGACTTTTTGATTGTGGGTGTGTGTTTGGGGTTTTGTCTCATGTTCTGAGAATAGGTAGGAAAGGTGGTTTGTTTGGTTTAGAGTGGACTGTTTCTAGAAAGTCCTTTGACAAGGCGACTGTGTCTGTGTCTGTGTATCCCACTGTGTCCTTGGTTGTACATATTAGAAAGCAGAATAGATCAATGGATGTATCCTGTCTAGTAGAAAGCTTCCCAGAATTCATCCTGCCCATTTTAGGAAAGGACTGTTGGTTGCTTTTCGATGGGCAACACCTACTATCTTCCTAAGTTCCTGTTTTCTTCCTGAATTCTGGCCACTCTCCAGAATAGGCTCATGTTTTTTTGTCCAAGATATGTACCACATCCAAGCTCTGTGACATGGCCATGTACTGGATAGCTGAAGGGAATTGCAAGCATCTCACAAAACTCAGAAATCATTGTGACTAGTAAAGTCTCAGTGGAGAAACCCTGCATTGGGATTTGCTGACTTATTGTTCTGTTACCCTGAAGTCAGGAAGGTCTTTGCCTCAGGCCACCCCTTTGTGAATTTTGAAGAAAAATGTTTTCAAATGGAAGTGAATGGGCATCACCTGTGGCTCTTTGCTTAACTGCTTTGGAAAAGTATGTGTCTGAATCAGCCTTGTGGCTCTGTGTGAGGCTGTGGCTTAGATTATCAGCTCCTGATGGATCTAAAGAAAGATGCAATGTGTGCATCCAAAACCAAAATGGCAAAAAGATCAGTCATTGTGGATGAAGTCTCTCGCCTTCCTCTGTAAGTTTCCTGACTTCCACCAAGTGAGAATAGGGATCATTTGGGTCAAATAAGTTCTTTCAAGCGCTGCAAAGTTGCTTTGGTTTCCTAATTACTCCAAATCACATAAGGAATCTAAACCTGACAGTCAGTAGGCCTCAAATTGGAGAAGCAGAGCAGTATTAAAGGAAGAACTATGTGATCAATCCTAGTTCACAGGAAGGGTGTTCAGGCCACCCTGAGGTTAGGCAAATGAGGGGCAAGGGAGCTTATTTTGGACACTCTCTTGGGCTGCGCCATTCATGAAAACCTCTAGCCAAAGGGTATAATGAGTGTATTATGTAAGAAGTTGAGTGCCATGTGAGAGTGATTTGGTTTTAATTGTGGTCATTTGTGTGGCAGTTGGAAGAGATGACTGGGTCCACCTGGTTTTGAACACTGGTGTGATTCTCCTCAGAGACTGAGTTCTGAAACTGACCTCAGAGAAGTAATTGCTTTGGAAAGAGATGTGTCTTAATCAGGCTCTTGGCCCTGTGTGAGGCTGTGGCTTAGATTATCAGCAACAGACGGATCAAAAAAATGATCCCATGTGTGCATCCAAAACCAATATAGCCAAAAGAGCAGTCATTGTGAATGAAGTCTCTCACCTTCCACTGTAAGGTTCTGAAAGAATAAAAGAAATTGAAATCGAAATGTAATGAACCAGGTTTTGTAAAGTTTCCAAGTTGCACTCAGAACCTGAAATTCCTGTGGCAGTTAAGACAATTCCTGGAACTGCCCATTAGATGTGTGTTGAAATCTTCCCTGACCACCTAGTTACTTAACAACCCCTTCCCAGAAGCCATGCATCTCACCACGTATACATCTCAGGGCTTCAACCAATCAGTTTAAATGTATACCCCTTCTGAGGGCTGACCAATCACCCCCTGCCCCAACTTTTCCCGCCAATGAATGTGCTAATCATGTTTTAGAGTTGTTATTTCATTTTCCCGTGGTACATGATGATTTCCTAAAGGAGGCTATGATGTATGTAAAGTCCCTGAGCTCTCTAAAGAATGTATATAAACTCTGCTCAAGTTGTTCTCGGGGCTCTTTGTTCTTTGCTCCTCTGAAGGGAGCTCTGAGGCCTAGCATTCTGGACCCCCAATAAACCCTTTGCTGATGCATGAGAAATCCTCTTTGTTGTCTTTTCCTTTGATGTTTGCAGCACCTTTTCATCTGGAGGCCCCAGGTGAGATATCCGGGAGCGGTGAATGGAAGACCTCAAGGGAGTCCTCTCGGGGTAAGTAAGGTGCCTCTTTCTGGTTTCGGGTTTCAGGCTAGGGCGTGGCAAAGTGGCTGTTGGTGAAGAGCATTAGCTCTCTCCTATGGTGTGACAGACGTGTCACAGAGCCAAGATCACGTCCCTGAGGGACACTCCAGAGGACTAGGGAATTCAAGGAATAGTAGTTTCCTCAACTCGGTTATGTTTTGCTTCAGGATTTGATTTGCCAGCCCATCAGGTTTTGCCGGTAACTCAGTTTTGGTCATTGTTCTGAACTCATGTTGAGTTTACTGTCTGTTTTTATTGTCTAACCCATCAATATTTTCCAGTTACTCAGTTCAAATCTTTGTCTTGGACTCATGTTAAACGTTTACTGTTTGTCTTTGTGTTGTGTTTGTGTCTTCAATGTCCCTGTTTGAGTAACTCCCATTATGGGACAAAGCACTTCCTCTTCTCTGTCCCTGACCCTTGATCATTGGACTGATGTCCGCTCAAGGGCCCAGAATCTTTCTTTTTCAGTAAAACACCGTACCTGGCAGACTCTCTGTGCTTCAGAATGGCCCATCCTCGAATTCAGATGGCCCCAGAAGAATCCTTCCACTTTCCTCTAATCCGAAAATTCAGAGATATTGTCATTCAGCCGGGGCCACGTGGCCACCCAGATCAACAGCCATATACTCCTTCCCCCACATTCCTATCATTCAAACTTTCCGCTCCTCTCCCTCTTCCTTCCATTCTCCCTGAGTCACAAGACTGGACACTCCACCCCCTCCTTATTGTCTACTCTCCCTCCCCAACCCCCAACACAGTTCCTGATGATCCTCCCACCGCTGACTCAGCCTCTCCACTGCTAGAGGCAATTGGGCCAGACCCAAGCCCTCCAGGGGACTTCCCCACAGCAGCAGCAACCCCTCCTCCCCTGGAGGAAGATGGGCAACCTAAAAGAACCCACCGGCGATGGATAATTGAAAACTCAGAAGCCCCTGTGATGCTCTCTCTCCATCCCTATGGGCCCATGAACCGACCCAACTGGGACCCCAACACCTTTGAAGGTAGGAAGCATCTGTCCACTTATCGCCGGGCTCTAATAGCGGGTCTCAGAGTGGCCGCCAGAGAGCCGACCAATTTAGCAAAGGTAAGAGAGATTATCCAAGGGCCTAATGAGTCTCCCTCTATGTTTCTGGAGAGAATTATGGAAGCATATAGAAAATATACTCCTTTTGATCCTCAGGCAGATGACCAAAAGGCATTTGTTACAATGGCCTTTATTGAGCAGGCTGCCCAAGATATTAAGAGAAAGTTACAATGTCTAGATGGGTTACAAAATACGACATTAAGAGATTTAGACAGAGAAGCTGAGAAAGTATATTATAAGATATATATTATAAGTATATATTATAAGTATATAAGTATATTATAAGAGAGAAACTGAGGAGGACACGGAACAGAGGAGAGAGAAGGAAAGGGAAGAAAAAAAGGATGAAAGGAGCAAAAGGCAGACAAAAGCATTGGCTAAGATTTTCTTCACAGCAGCAAATACGCCAGAAATTAAAAAGCAGGGAGTCAGAAAGGGATACTTGGGCCCACGCCAAAGGCTTTCCCTGGCCTCAGATCAATGTGCCTACTGTAGAGAAAAAGGACACTGAGTCAAAGAGTGCCCCAAAAAGAAGAAGCCACGGCAGCCCGCCATGCTGACTCTAGAAGAGGACTAGGAATGTCAGGACTCGGATCCCCTCCCCGAGCTCAGGGTAACATTTGAAGTGGAGGGGCCTCCAGTGAACTTTGAAGTGGATACAGGAGCAGTATACTCAGCCTTTAAGGCTTCACTGGGCCCCATATCAAATAAATGGTCCCTAGTTCAAGGGGCTAATGGCACTACTTATCGGGCTTGGACAACTAAGAGGATTATGGAAGTAGGAAAATGTAAAGTCCACCACTCTTTCCTAGTAATCCAAGAATGCCCAGCCCCATTGATGCACAGGGATCTGTTTACCAAACTCGGGGCTAGAGTAACCTTTAACCCTGATGGTCCCCAAGTGGATGTTCTAAAACCTTCAGTAAAAACTCCCATAGTCACAGAATTGACTATGTCCATAGAAGATGAACATCAACACTTCGTGCCCCCTAGGACTGATCAAAGAGGCAAACTACAACAGAAATGGATAAAAGATTATCCTAATGCCTGGGCAGAAACTGCTGGGTTAGGTCTAGCCATAAAACAACCTCCAATAGTAGTAGAATTAAAAGCCTCTGCCTCTGCAATCAGTGTTAAACAATATCCTCTAAGCAAAGAAGCTAAGGATGGGATAAGTCACCATATTCAGAAATAATTGGCCCTTGGGGTCCTAAGGCCCTGTCAATCAGCCTGGAATACCCCCCTGCTACCAGTAAGAAAGCCAGTAACTAGGGACTACAGTCCTGTTCAAGACCTAAGAGAGATCAACAACAGAGTGCAGGACATTCACCCCACAGTACCCAATCCATATAATTTGCTTAGCACTCTGAATCTGGACCGGGAATGCTACACTGTGCTGGACTTAAAAGATGCTTACTTCTGCTTGCCCCTACATAAGGACAGTCAGTTGCTGTTTGCTTTCGAGTGGATAGACCCAGAAACTGGAACATCTGGCCAAGTAACCTGGACTAGACTCCCACAGGGGTTCAAAACCCCCCCCACTCTCTTTGATGAAGCCCTCCACAGGGACATAACCGACTTCAGAACTGCACACCCCGAAGTCACACTACTCCAATATGTGGATGATCTGCTACTGGCAGCGGACACCAAGGAAAACAATGAGTCTGGGACCCAAGCACTATTATCCGAGCTTGCTCGGCTTGGATATAGGGCTTCTGCCAAAAGGCCCAAATTTGTCAGCAAGAAGTAATCTTCCTGGGTTATTCTCTTAGGGGTGGCAAATGATGGCTAACTGAGAACAGAAAACAAACCATTGTGCAGATACCACCCCCATCTAATAAGAGACAACTCAGAGAGTTTCTTGGGACTGCTGGATTTTGCAGGTGATGGATTCCTGGGTTCGCCTCTCTGGCTGCCCCTTTATACCCGCTGATAAAGTGGAATGCCCAATTCCAATGGACCCCTGAGCACCAACAAGCTTTTGATAATGTCAAAAAAAGGTGCTGCTATCTGCTCCGGCCTTAGCACTCCCAGATATAGATAAACCCTTCACTCTCTACATTGAGAAAAAGAAAGGAATAGCATGGGGAGTGTTCACTTAATCTTTGGGACTTTGGAAAAGGCCGGTAGCATTCTTATCAAAAAAACTGGACCCAGTGGCTACTGGGTGGCCCCGTTGCTTAAGAGCTATAGCAGCGGCAGCGCTTCTAATAAAAGATGCTCATTAATGAACGTTGGGACAGAAGCTATCCATTATAGCCCCCCATGCCCTTGAGAGCATCATCTGTCAACCTCCAGATAGGTGGCTATCAAACTCCAGAATAAACTACTACCAGAGCCTCTGGATTAGCAAAGACAGAATAACTCTTAGACCTTCTGCTCCACTCAACCTGGCTGCCAGAAGAATCATCAGGACCTGTCACTCATGAGTGTCAACACATACTGGCAGAGGAAACCAGTATAGGACGAGACTTGAAGGATCCAGCCACTGCCTCACCCTGAAGTCGTATGGTTTACGAAAGAGAGCAGCTTCCTCCAAGATGGTATGTGGTGGGCTGGAGCAGCAGTAGTTAGCAAAACTAATGTCATCTGATCCTCTGGTCTCCCAGAAGAGACATCAGTCCAAATGGCAGAACTGATTGCCCTTACGAAAGCATTGGAACTAGCAACAGGCAAAAGGGCCACCATATACACTGATAGCCACTATGCATTTGGCAATGCTAATGTGCACAGGGCTATTTACCAGCAAAGGGGGCTATTAACCTCCACTGGGAAAAAAATAAAGAACAAAGTTGAGATTCTCCACCTTCTCTCAGCAGTGAAGGGCACTAAGGAACTAGCTATAGTGCACTGTCCAGGGCACCAGAAGGGAAACGACCTCGTTGCAGTTAAAAACAGAAGGGCAGATGAGGAAGCTTAATTGGCAGCCCTAAACGGAGTGACTCTGTTAACTTTTTCCACACCAGGGGGATCAACATTCAGGAGACTTGGCCACACTGGAACATTCAGGCAACTTATCATCTGAGGAGACAGATGCAGAACTCTGGGACCCTACAGAGCCAAGTTTACAATTTCAAAAAGCCCACCTTTATGTCAAAGACGTACACTAGCTCACCCACTTAAGCTCAAAGAAGTTATAGGCACACTTAAAGGACCGAAGAAAGGATTTTTTATTGACTGACTTACAGAGGAAAGAAATAGCTTAGAAGGTGACTAGAGCTTGTCAAGTCTGCCAATTAGTTAATGCTTACCCATCCAAGCTTCCTGCAGGGAAGCGCTTACGAGGAACCAGACCAGGACAATTTTGGGAAGTGGACTTTTCCTGAAATTAAGCCAGGAAGGTATGGACTTAAATATCCCCTAGTCTTTGTAGATACTCTTTCAGGATTGGTTGAAGACTTCCCCATGAAGAAAGAAACGGCTCAGACGGTGCTCAAAAAGATTCTAGAAGACATTTTTCCAAGGTTTGGCCTGCCTAAGGTAATAGGGTCCAATAATGGACCGGCATTTGTTGCCCAGGTAAGTCAGGGATTCACCAGGACCCTGAAGATTAATTGGAAGTTACATTGTGCTTATAGATGCCAGAGCTCAGGACAGGTAGAAAAAATGATTAGAACCATCAAAGAGAATTTAAAGAAATTAAGCTTGGAGACCTGCATAAAAAAATTGGACTATGCTCCTACCTTAAGCACTGTTTCGTGCAAAAAGTACACCCTCTGCCTCTTTGTGTAAACTCACCACTTATGAAATTCTCTATGGTGCCCCTTCTTTAGTAAGGGACCTAACCCCAACTCTGAGACTTAATGATTCCTTTCACACCCCCTTGCTTGACAGACTTAAAGCCCTTGAACAAACACAGCACCCAGCGATACCTGTGGAAACAGTTGGCCAGTGCTTATCAGCCTGGAGACGAGGGAACCCCACATCGATATCAAGTGGGAGTCTTCGTCTACGTGAGACGGCATCAGGTATCATCCCTGGAACGCCGCTGGAAAGGACAATACCAGGTGCTGCTTATAACACTTACAGTGGTGAAAGTGGATGGAATCACTTCCTGGATCCATGCCACCCATCTCAAGCCTGCGCCCTGTCCAGCCTCCGGCTGGAAACTGGAACAGACTGGTAACCCTCTCAAGTTGCGTGTCCATCGTGTGGGTAAGGCTATGGATTCTTCCCCTGACCACCAGCAGTCCTAATCACCATCAGCCTGTTCAGCAACAATGGCAGCTATAAATCCTACTGGGCAAGTAGTGTGGTCTATTTCACATACAGCCCTCTTATGGACTTGGTGGCCATCTCTCTACCTGGACATTTGTCAGCTTGACATAGGCCTCTCTGACTGGGATCTCCCTGACATAGAGGACTTCACACAGATCCCACTCAAACCAAAACCAGGGCAACATAGACCACCTTACCCCATGAATTATGGATATCATCTTCCCCAGCTCAGGTGTAAACTAGCCAGTCTTGATTTTTATGTGTGCCCAGCTGATTTCTTAAGTCGCAAACAGGCCCAAACCTGTGGAGGACCCAGTGACTTTTATTTAAGATCTTGGGGTTGTGAACAAACGGGAGCTACATGGTTGAACCCAAACTCCGCAGACAGTATCATTCAGGTAGGAAAAAATGACACCTGGATTGATCCCAAGAAATGTGCCACTAGCCAAGTTGTGTCAAAAACTCGCTGAGGAAAGAATAGTCTATGTTACCCCCTCAATATAACTTTCACTTCCAAAAAAAGGGGCTACCTCAGAACAACATGGTCTATGGGAAATACATGGGAAATGCGATTCTATATTTATGGCCCTCGTTATGACTTTGGTCACTGGTTCACCATCCTGCTTAAAAAGGAAGAAAATCCCACAGCAATAGGGCCCAATCCCCTCAAGCCAGGAATTAAGCCTCCAAAACCTCCCATGCCTAGATCTACCAGAACCCCTCAACCATCTCATACTTCCCAGTTTCCATCTTTGCCTACTTCCCCAGTCCAGAGTACAGCTGACTCCTGCCCCTGGGAACTAATTAAAGGAACCTTAATTGTACTGAACTCCACACAGTCAGAACTCCTTGCATTTCAACCCATGTATTTGACAGCTTTGTAAATTATTGTTTAATGGTGCAGATACTTCCCAGGGTGGTTTATTATGATGCAGAATCATTTTAAGGTCTACTAGGGGGACAAACAACCTGATTTTGCTGGCATCCAGTGTCCCTTACTATAGCCATCCTATTGAGGATAGGAGCTGCTGCAGGAGTGGGTACAGGAACAGCTGCTATGATCCATGGGTTACAACAAATGGCCTGATTAGAAACAGCAATAGATCAAGACTGGAAGACATTAGAGACCTCCATCACAGTGCTGTAGGAATCCTTAAACTCTCTCTCTGAAGTTGTTTTACAGGACAGGCGAGGATTAGACCTCCTCTTCATGAGGGAGTGGGGCCTCTGTGCTGCACTGAGAGAAGAATGTTGTTTTTATGCTGACCATACTGGAGTTGTAAAAGAATCCATGAGTAAATTGAGAAAATGCCTTGAAGAGCGCCAGAGAGAAAGGGAGATTCAACAAGGGTGGTTTGAGTCATGGTTTACCCAGTCCCCCTGGTTAACTACACTCCTATCAGGCTTAGCTTGACCCCTGATCATCCTTATGGTGTTGCTAACTTTGGGACCTTGTTTGCTTAACCGCATAGTTTCATTTCTCCAGGCTCAAATTGGGCAGGAAAAACTCATGGTAATCAGACAGAAATACGCTCCACTGGCAGAAATAGAGTGTGAGACCCCGCAATAATTATGATTCATTACTTTTAAGATTAAATGTAGTAAGAAAAAGGAGTGGGAAATGAAAGAATAAAAGAAATTAAAATTGAAACATAAAGAACCAGGTTTTGTAAAGTTTCCAAGCTGCACTCAGAACCTGAAATTCCTGTGGCAGTTAAGACAATTCCCGGAACTGCCAATTAGATGTGTGTTGAAATCTTCCCTGACCACCTAGTTGCTAAACAACCCCTTCCCAGAAACCGTGCAGCTCATCACGTATACATCTCAGGGCTTCAACCAATCAGTTTAAACGTATACCCCTTCTCAGGGCTAACCAATCACCCCCTGTCCGACCTCTTCCTGCCAATGAATGTGCTAATCATGTTTTTGGGTTGTTATTTGATTTTCCCGTGGTATGTTGATTTGCTAAAGGAGGCTATGATGTATGCAAAGTCCCTGCCCTCTCTAAAGAATGTAAATAAACTCTGCTCAAGTTGTTTTTGGGGCTCTTTGTTCTTTGCTCCTCTGAAGTTAGCTCTGAGCCGCAGCATGCTGGACGCCCAATAAACCTTTTGCTGTGGCATGAGACAGTCTCTTGGTGGTCTTTTCCTCCGACTTTTGACCGACCTTTTTACCTATGAAGGACCTGAGAGAGCAAAAGTCAAATCCATGTCAACTTCCATGTCAAACATCCTGGTCAGAATGAAGGAATGTGTCTGAATCAGCCTCTCTCTTCTTAATGTAGATTCAATGGACCAAACCAGGCCTGTGTACAGAGCTGTTCCCAGATGCCTATGGTTGATATACCATTCTAACTTGTGAAAGTGTCACAGGAAGTAGGGGCAGCCTCCATCTCATGGGACCATTGGAAGCAACTGTTAGAACAAAGTGGTTTTCCATCACAGTGACCTCATTCAGTTCCTGAAGGAAGTGACCTACCACACTTCCTTGGTGATGGAACTTTCTGAACTTGGGATCCAGGAAGCCATGCACCCAGAGCAAGTCTTAGTTTCAGTCCCAGTGGTCTCAATTGTTTGAATTTACCAAAGACAGAGTCAGTGTTTCTTGGTACCTACTTATGTGATGATGGCCAAATTTCAGGAGAGCTCTGAAGAGTGGCTTTTTCTGAGAAAGCAGGTAGTGGCTCAACCATGGCTCCTGACAACTTCTAAAAGTTTGAAAAGAAGACCAGATCTGAGATTGGACAGGCCATTTCGTGGGAACATATTATGGCTCACCAGTCAGAGGACACTCAGGATAGTCACAGCCATACTTGGGGGAAGGAGGTGCCGTTGTGGGTGTCGGTGTGAGTTTGTGGTTTTGTCTCATGTTCTGAGAATAGGTAGGAATGGCGGTTTGTAGGTTTGGACTGGAAAGTTTCTAGAAAGTTGTTTGACAACACGAGTGTTTCTATGTCTGTGTATCCCACTGTATCCGTGGTTGTAGACATTTGAAATGCGAATGCATCAATGGTTGTGTCCTGTCTAGTATAAAGCTTCCCAGCATTCTTCCCACCCAATTTAAAAATGGAGTGCGGCTTGCCTAATGGATGGTGAACAGCTACTATCTTTCTAAGTTCCTCTTTTCTTCCTGAATACTGGCCACTCTCCAGAGTATCCTCATGGTTTTATTTCCAAGATATGTACCACGTCCAAGCTCTGTTACATGACCATGTACTGGATAGCTGAAGGGAATGCGAGCATCTCAGAAAACTCAGATATCAGTGTGACCAGTAATGTCTCAGTGGAGAAACCCTGCTTTGGGCCATTTTCTTACTTATGATTCTATTACCCTTAATGTCAGGAAGGTCTTTGCCTCAGGCCACCCTTTTGTGAAGCCTGAAGAAAACAGTTTTCAAATGGAAATGAATGGGCATCACCTGTGGCTCTTTGCTTAATTGCTTTCGAAAAGGATGTGTCTGAAACAGCCACTTGGCCCTGTGGGGTGGCAGTGGCTTAGATTCTCAGCACCTGATGGATCTAAAGAAAGTTTCCAAGTGTGCATCCAAAACCAAAATGGCCAAAAGAGCAGTCATTGTGGATGAAGTCTCTCACTTTCCTCTGTAAGCTTCCTGAGCTAAATCAAGTGAGAATAGGGATCATTTGGGTCAAATTATTTCTTCAAATCCCTGCAGAGCCTAGCCGATAGGGGCTTGGGTTTTCTATGATACCAATTCACATAAAGAATCTATACCAGACAGTCATTAGGCCTCAAATTGGAGAAGCAGATCAGATATAGGGCAGGCCTATTTGATCACTCTTGGTTCACAGCAAGGGTGTCCAGGCCACCCTGACTTTAGGCAAATGAGGGGCAAGGGTGCTTATTTTGAACAGTGTATTGGGCTGTGCCCTTCATGGAAACCTCCAGCCAGAGTTTATGATGAGTGTCTATGTGGAAGAAGATGAGGAGCATGTGGGAGTGTTTTAGTTTTAATTGTGGTCATTTGTGTGGTGGTTGTAAGAGATGCCTGGGTCCACCTGGGCTTGAACTCTGGTGTGATTCCTCTTAGAGAATGCGTTATGGAACTGACTTCAGAGAAGTATCGCCATGAATTGTGTTGGGATTTTAGGAGGCCACACATGAGAGTCGCCCTTGGACACCGAGATCTAAGCCCAGAGTGGCTTTCCACAGAGCACTGGGAATCTCAGCCAGGATATCACATGATTTTTTTTCTGAAAGACTTGGAAGCCATAGTTGAGAGTCAAAACACACATGGACCTTACATTGTAGACCTCAATGGGGCTGGCTTCATGTGACCTTTTGGCCAGTCTTTGGGAACCCTTGCCTGTGAGAGTTCTCTAGATTATTCATTGAAATGTGCTTCCTCTAAATTTAATGGTTCCTTAATGAATTGAAACCCACAGTTTCTCCAACTTCGTCTTTGAAAATGGCTAGATAAATACCATGAAATTTTTGAACTTCCCATGGCCATCTGCCACTGGAGAACCTTTGGATGTACAGTTGCTGATCCTGAGTGTACCAGACAGTGCCTTGATTGACTGGGTTTTATGAAAATGGTGTAGAACAGAGATGCCAGTATGTTGGGGCCTGCTGAGTAGTGGGCCAAAAGCTGTTGTGTGCAGCTGTGTGATAAAACATCTGTGGTCGGGACATGTGATTCTGCCATTGACTTCCAAATGACTTGTGGCTGACATGTTACAGACAGGAATCACTTATATGTCTGAAACCTCTCCATAAAAGGCATTTTGTTATATGGAGACGTTTCAGGGCAATGTTCAGAATCAGGTTGCTATGGTCAAAGGGTCAAGCTATGTGGGATAGAAGCCTGGTTGGTGCATTCTCCTGCAGACCCTGACCCACCACACGTGACAGGACTCCCTACATCACTGTGTACCAGTTGAAGTCATTGTATTTCATGAGGCAAATACCAAACTCCCAGTGCAGTAGAAAGAAACACCATGAAAAGTGGAGGATGACCAAGTGGCTTCACAGTCCACATGCGGAGACACTTAGCTTTCAGTGGCCACAGTTTACCTACAGAGAGAAGTCAGCACTGCTTCCTCATGTTCTTTGGAAAAATTGAAACAATATCCTCCAGGTCTCATAGATGTAGACCCAGCTTTGATGGTCTCATTTGAATGGAAGCTAAAGCTTCTGACAACAACATATATGTCGAGTGCCCATCGTCAAAGGCAGTTTCTCAAGAAGTCTTTAGTCCGGCAGAGCTCCAGGTTTGTGTAGTGTTTACCTTTTAGACCAGGTTGCAAGAAAAGACCACTGTCTCCAATTAAAATCAGATTAAAGCAAGCTTATTATTTCCACCACCCTGGCTGCCTCTCCCTCCCAAAACGTTGGGAACAGGAGAGCAGCCCAGCTTTATAGCCCAGAAAGTTACACAAAAGTGGGGTTAAAAATAACAGAATTCTGACAAGCATCACACTAATGGTATTTTACATTTTTGCTTGCTGGCCCCAACATCAGAATTTATGAGGACCATTAGAGCCTCAGAGAGTGTCGTCTGGCCAAGGAAGGCCAATATTTATGAGGTGTCAACAAAGTTTCAGAGAGGGCTGTTATCTGGTCAGAGAGCCAGGCATGGGTGAGTTCAAGGCACGGGCAGGCTTTCCAAGCAGGTTCAGATCTTGCTGCAATTTATAGTTAAGCCAAAATTGTCTTTTCACGGCTTTGTGGCAAGATGGCTGCCAATTTTAATAAAAGATCAGGTTGGGTCAATCATTCCCCCCTTTTCTAATGTGTTTTTTTCATATATTTGATTGGGTAGGAAGAGCACTGTGGGAATTTTAATCCCTCAGGTAATAGTCTCCCGATTTTTTGAACTCACCCAAAAACAGGTCTCCCTGATTTTACCTGACTTAATTAATTACTTATATTGATATTCTATTTATTTTTGTCTCCATTGTTGTAAGAAGAGAGGCGTCACTCATTTAGACTTCTTCTGAGCTGAGAGAGGGTGACGTGAGGGGGCACCGCCTGAGGGACATTAGTCGCCTTTTAGAAGTCAGTTAGGTTTGAAGTCTGGATGGGGAAGAACAGGTAGTAAAGTCATCTGGGAATGGGTTCTTCTATGAGAGAAACAAAAAAACATGAGTACTTAATAAATGTTGCAGCAGCTGGAACATGTCACTGTATAGAAGTTCCCTCACCAGTCTTTAATATCCCCAGTTATCAGGACTGTCAACTTAATATTTAACTTTTAGTGTTACATTTGTCCCTCCCCATAAGATTCAGTTTAATAATTTAATGTCATCTGATCTTGCAAAATATTTTTACTAGTATGACCTCTGTGTCTAATAGAGAAACCTTTAATTCTCTTACTCATTGCTGGATAATCATACTAACAAATACCAAGCCTATGTGTTTAGGTTAAGAATATCTGTAGGCCTTGAACTAAAAACTTCTGCCACTGGCAGATAATCTTAATAGCCTCTTTTTATAGTTATCAGGCATTCCTGTCTGAGAATCCTTCTTTGTAGCTTCCAGTCTTACTTATTTTGGGAGGCTAACATAAAGTGTATACCTTAAAATATTATTATTACTATTATTATATAAAATGCCCAGAAATGGCTGTAATTTGTTTTTAACTGTCTTTTCTAAGTGTTTAAGATGAAGCAGTCAAACTGACTTTTGTTTCTATCTATTCTGAACAGTCAGCTGAGATTTTATGGGAGTCATTCCTGGGGAAACTTGAGAGCAGCTTCTCAGTTCTGCTAGTGCCATTTGCGCTAGGTGGGTCCAGGTCTTGCTTGACCATGTGGCTTCCCTCGGAAGCATCAGGGATGTTTCCCTTCTCTGATGACTCTCCTCTTCTTAGCAAATGCACTGATTGGCTTTCTGTTCTCCAGTGGTCTCATTAATCTCCCTGATCAGGAGGTTATGCGGTTCAGAGTTGCAAAGCTCTTTAGAGAAGTACGCTGTTCCCTGGATACAGACTGACTCAGAGGGCAAGAGCCAAATATTGGTTTTCTTGTCCCTTTTCATATAACTTTAATTTTAAATCCTAATCTTAAACATCCATCAAATAAATTTTAACAGACTTATATAAAGAATACTGGGCTTTAATGTCTATAATTTAAAATTATTTATCTTTTTATTATTTGGGATCTGTATTATTCTGTCTGTCTTGTAGGTGATGGCTAATTATCTTAAATTAACCAATGTTGTGTTCTTAAAGCAACACTGCTGTAAAACACTAACAGGGAATCTTTATATCACCCATAAGGAAATTACAAAATAAAATTAACAACAGTAAACAAACTTAGTTCGTGTAATAGCTACCATAAAATTTTTGGCTGAGTTATACATTATATCCTCTGTTTGAGATGCTAGTAATGTTGACAGGAAAAAAAAAAACTTTTGAAAATAACTTTAAATGAAATAACATCTGACCTACTGCTTTCGCAGTCATTCTCACATAATAAGATGGGACACAGAGCCTTATCTCAGGTAAGGCAGGGCTCTTTATTAATCTTAAGTGTTTTAATTCTAAAGCTAATCTTTGTTTTTTAAATATCATTTTACAAAGTTTACATAAATTATTTGAGGTCACATGAAGATTAGCTAACACCGTATGATATAGCTTTTAAAACATGAATTAAAAAAAGGCTGAAAGTTTTTAACCTTTACATAGATTAGGCTCTCATTAACTTAAAATACATTTAAATTGTTCCCCAATATAAAAAGTAACATAAAAGTTTACATATCTTATTGACAACAGGTAAATAAATCCTATATATATATGTATATATATATATATATATATATATATATATATATATATATATATATATATATATTTTACCATACATCTTCAGAACACCACCTTGATATAATGCTCTTTTAAAGTTTCTACCTTACAGACTTGTATACCTGGAAGATATGAGCACATTAATAGCATCACAATTGCATTGATGTTTCTACATTAACCAAGTTTAGCTTTTAAAGAAATGGCAGTACAGTGCTCTAAAATAACAGTTCTTATTTAATCAGTTGTTTAATTTTTATGGTTGCTTGCTCTAGAAAAATAAAACTCAATAACCACAATGTTATGGGTAAAATTATGTTTTGAGAAATTTTTGTCTCTTTAACACATGACTGATTTTTACAATCTTATACAGACTTTAGGACAAACTTATACAGACCTTAGTAAATCAATCAGATATCTAACAAAAGTACTCATGAATGAGTAATCCCATATCAAATTTACTTTACTTATTTATCAAAATATTAAACAAATATATTGAACAGTGTACCATTTTTTGTTGAAGAAAAAGTTCTAGAACCAAGGCATATTAGGCCTTTTGTCGGCATTAATATTTTATTAGATTTTTGAACACCTAGAAAAACTTGTAAGGTTAAATTTAAAGACATTTATTTTTATCTGTTTATCCAATTTAAATTGCACCAATTAAATCATGAGAATTTAAGATCTTTGGATCCACGTTTCAAAATTTGTTTATATGAGTGCTTTTTTAATGAGTGCTCCTTATATGTGTTAATTTGTATAACATATATATGATATAGGGATATATGTATATATAGACATACAACACTAACAAAAGTGTGCACACATAATAATAGTAAAGGCCTTGTAGCTTTTTGCAGTTGAAATCTCCATTGCAATGTTTCAAAAACTCCACTGTTGGTCAAAGATAGAGCTGATCAGAAAAACATTAACCTAGGTCTGTAGGATCAAAATCATGAGCTCAAAAAAAGAATACAGAATCTAAGGAAAAAAATAAGAGTCCTAGAAAAAATGACTGGCCAGTAATTAGTAAATACCATACAATTTACCTTTTTTCCTGCCTTAGGCCTCAGATCAGTCTCCTACTGAGCTTGCAGGCTTCTTTCATTTGCATTTCAACAAAAGTCCTTGCTGAGGTCTGAAAGGAGCAGGGTAAAACTGCTATTCTGAGCAGACACCTCAGGCCTAAGGCATTTTAACCATAATTTTGAGGTTCGGATGTTGAAAATTATGATACAAATTTAAGATGAAATTCACAAAATTTTATATCTTTACATCTTGTTTTGTCAACAGATACCATAATATGATTTACTATCCTTGTCCAAATTAATGCACTGGTACACACTGTGATATTTTCTCAGTCTACCCAATTCAAAATTGGTGAAAAATAAAACTGAATGTTTGGGAAGTTACTTGCCAACTTGGAAGTAGAGTGCTTTAGTTTTCCATCCTAAGCATTTAAGTTATCTGGCATGAATTATCTGAAATCATAAACTAAACAATTACCTAAACCCGACTTTTAACTGCAAGATTGAGCAATGCTACAAAAACCCATCCAGATACCAGATTGTTACAATAAAACACCATCATTTAGACACACATTGAACTAATATCATTCCCAAGAAACAATTTATAATATCAGCACATTATTGCACATGTCTTAAAGGGCCAGAAACAAAGACACAAGACAGACAGAAAGGAGCTCCAGACTATGGCTGACAGACAGAAGCCTTAAAAACAGAGCTGATAAGAGAAAAATCTCCTACACCAGTGGCAGGATAGATGTCCTCACAAGGGGATCAGATGTTTTCACAGACGGCAACCTGAAATGTAATATCAAGGGTTTCCATGGTGACTTTACTGCATTTAGTGTCTCCTTTTTCTTTTTCTTTTTTTTAAGAAGACAGAGGTGGCATAATCCTTACAGTGCAGGGAACGAAGGAAGGAATTCCCTGAAGCAACAGGGCTTTGGTAGATCCTGGGAGTCCCTCAGTCCCTCCTTTTACTTATAGGATTAACTCCTCTGGTTTGGTTCCACCCCAATCTCGCTCCATCTCCTAACATTTCAGTAGTCAGCTCTCAAAAAGTTCCAGGGTCGGGGGGTTATCAAAATTTGTAACTTAAATTTCGGTTTCTGACCTTGAAGCGAATTAATACCTATTTAATAATGAGGACAGGGTTTGAGAAAAATAAAAAGGGAGGTTTACTGCTTTGCTAACAAAGCAGAGACACAGGGGACTCTGCCCAAAGGTTGTGACTCTCTTGAACTGGAGCAACAAGGGGTTTTAAAGGAGTTTCCATTGTTAACCTGGGAGATACTCTGTTCTTTGGTGGCCAGCAGGCATTGCCCTCTGCAGTGGGTGAGTTCCAGGCTGCCAGCTAGGGGCTTCTCTCATCCTGCTTAACAAAGGGGGGTAAACTTCAACACAGTTTTTTAGAACACAGTCCAAAGGGTGTAAGGCTTACTTGCTTTATTACCCATTTTTACGTCCAATATCTTTAAGTTTTTACCACAGAAATCACACAACAAAATGCACAAAAACAAACAAACAAGAAAACATATAGAACACAGAACAAAACACAAAGAAACAGAAACCTGGTGAAGATACAGAAAAACAGAGGAGCAATGAAATGTCTTGCTGAAGCTCCGGGGTAGGAGCTCCTGCGTGCCCGGCTGCACCTTTCTACCCTTTCAGAGAAATTCCATACAGAACAGAACAGAGGACAGAACAATTCTTGTTACTGTCCTGGACAGGAGTACATGTGAGCCTCCCCAGGCCACCTCTCTGTCATCAGAAGACATCTCCCTTAACCGGATATCAGATGTTATAAAGGCACCACCTACCTATGGAGGCCTCCTCCACCAGGTGCTTGCTGATAGTTTTAGTGCGATGGTTCACTGCAGTGCTCCCTGGACCAAATGCTCACTCCAAGGCTTTGGAACTTGGCTCTCCAGCCCTGAGCCCTGGAGGAAAGGCCAGCGTCAGAATTTCCAGCAGTCTGGTCTTATGATCTGGTAACGTCATCTCGCTGGGGAACTCCAAAATGTTAGACCAGGATGCAAGAAAATACCACTGACTCCAATTAAAATCAAATTAAGGCAAGCTTATTAGTTCAACCGGCTAGGCTGACTCTCCTTCTCAAAACGGCTGGAAAAAGACAGCATCCCCACCTTTCCTACACCCCAGCTTTATAGCCCAAAAAGTTACACAAAAAGGGAGTATCAGAAAACAGAACTTTGACAAGCATCACACTAATTGTAGTTTACATTTTTTATTTGCTGGCCCCAGCATCAGAAATTATGAGGACCATTAGAGCCTCAGAGAGGGTCGTTGTCTGGCCAGGGAAGGCCAATATTTATGAGGTTTCAGTAAGGTTTCAGAGAGGGCTGTGATCTGGTCAGTAAGACAGGCATGGGTGAGTTCAAGGCATGGGCAGGCATTCCAAGCAGGTTCAGAATTTGCAGTAATTTATAGTAAAGCAAAAATTATCTTTCCATGGCTTTGTGGCAAGATGGCTCCCAATATTAATGAAAGATCAGGTTGAGTGATCACCCCTGTCCCTTCCTTTTGGAAACTCCTCTACCACCTCCAAGGTTGTGAACTCCTGAGCATTTTCCATTCCAGATAAGTATTCACAGAATGTCTAACTCTTCTCCTCTAATTGTGTCTTACTTGGGGCAAAGGTAATATCAAAGCATTGTTCTGGATGAGAGTGGGAAGATTATTGTATATCACATATTTGCATACACATTGGATTCATTTTCCAATTTTCCATTTGAAATACTGAATTCCTGGCACTAACCCATACCCTACTAGACTCTGACTAATAATCCTAATATGATGGTGAAACATAACCCAAGCAGAATAGAAATACAAGCCGTTCAGAGGAGGCATGGTGTGTAGTTTTAATTGCCTTTTGCATTATATAGTATAGGAGCTATAAATCTAGTCAATTTTTTGTTGAAATAATTCTACATGTGTTTTTAAAGTTAACAAAATGGGAATCCTGTCTCCCTTTCTCTGTAGCACATGTATTTTTATATGCACATAGAGAATCCTACCTGGTATCACACGTACATACTTGTGAGGTGGCTGAATTGGCAGATACAAATTGTGAGAAGAGATCACTACTCCTAAACGCTGTTCAAACTGAAAATTCAACCTATGGGTGAGCTTCCTAGTTCAATAACATTATACATAAATCCATGTTCAGTAAAATGAATATTTTTGCATCTGTGGATTATATATATTTCATGATGAATTTCGATTGGCATATATATTGCTACTTTTTTTCTTTTTTTGGTTGTTCAAAACGTTACAAAGCTCTTGACATATCATATTTCATACATTAGATTCAAGTGGGTTATGAACTCCCATTTTTACCCCAAATAAAGATTGCAGAATCACATTGGTTACATATCCACATTTTTACATAATGCCCTATTAGTTAATGTTGTATTCTGCTACCTTTCCTATACTCTATGATCCCCCCTCTTTCCCCCTCCCATCTTCTCTCTCTACCCCATCTACTGTAATTAATTTCTCTCCTTGTTTATTTTCCCATTCCTTTCACAACCTGTTATGTGTAATTTTGTATAACAATGAGGGTCTCCCTTCATTACCATGCAATTTCCCTTTTCTCTCCCTTTCCCTCCCACCTCATGTCTCTGTTAATGTAAATCTTTTCTTCCTGCTCTTCCTCCCTGCTCTGTTCTTAGTTGCTCTCATTATATCCAAGAAGACATTTGGTATTTGTTTTTTAGGGATTGGCTAGTTTCACTAAGCATAATCTGCTCTATTACCATCCAATTCCCTGAAAATTCCATGATTTTGTCATATTTTAGTGCTGCGTAATACTCCATGGTGTATAAATGCCACATTTGTTATCCATTCATCTATTGAAGGGCATCTAGGTTGGGTCCACAGTGCAGCAATTGTGAATTGTACTGCTAAGAACATCGATGTGGCAGTATCCCAGAGTTACACTATTTTAAGGTCTTCAGGAAATAGTCCAAGAAGGGCAATAGCTGGGTCAAATTGTGGTTCCATTCCAAGCTTTCCCAGGAATCTCCATACTGCTTTTCAAATTGGCCGCACCAGTTTGCGGAACAGCTCTCCTCATAGGCCTCATTTGGTCCATCTTCTCTACATTAAGAAGAGAGAGGCTTACTCAGACACAACCCTTCATCCTGACCAGGTTGTTTGCTAGGTTGTTTTGGTCTTTCAGGTCTTTCATAGCTGCCTACATCTTCTCCAGGGATCAAATATGCATGGACCTTTGAGTTTCTCAGTAGGTGGCAGATCCCCTACATTGCTGTATTGCAAGACGAACCCTGTCCCTTCTCTTTTGTAAAGTTAGATTGAGGGAACAGTGTATGGTTAGGGTTAATAACATGTTCAATTTGGGTTCGGAATCATTCTGATTGATGAATAATGGTATTGGGAACCTGCGATATTTATAAAACTATAGAGGTGAAATATAAGTATAAAAACAGAAATCTAGGTAAGATTTGTAGCCCAGAAGGGAATGAGGCCCTTTATTGGGATACTTAGCTTTTAATTATGTTCTGCACGTTTGTCTCAAATAAATTGATAATCAATGGCATAGGACCTTGTACCTTGGAAGATTGATTGTAGAAGAGAACATCCACTCAAATTATATAGTCGGTAGGATTAGGAAGAGAGTCGGTAGGTTTAGGAAGAAGAGTGAGTATAAAATTTGGATCAAATGTTCTTTAGCAATACGGTTTCATTTACACAGTGAATGTAAATGTCAGCACATGCGAAGAGTCAGTCACAATGATGAACTGCAGAAAATATAGGAAAGAAGATATCAATAGAGACATTACAAAATCAGGCAATTGTAAAGTGAATGATAGGTTTACACATTTTCAACAGGATCGAGATTGAATACATAATTTTAGGAAGAAACAAATATGTAGTCACCAACAGAAATGACATTTGAAAGCATTATGCAAACTGGAAATGGATGTTTTTAGTAATCCATATTCAACTTCCATTTAGGATTTGGTGCAATCATAAGTGTGACCTTTGCATTTTGTGCCCAGAAAATTATTGTGATAAAATATATATGTAGATCATGTGACATGAGTATTTTTTCCACCATTTCTGTGAGCAATATTTTAAGACATATAAATTAGTATTGGGGGTACAAAGTGGTGTACCCTGTGTCTATGAATATAGAGATAATGCATGAATAGAACATACTGTAAATAAATAATATAACTGATTCCACTTTAAATAATGGATTGAATTGTTATCTGAAAATATATAAGAAATCACATATTGACATACAATCAATAATTCCAACCAGTTATATATCTAATTGTCATCTTAGGGTTATTGTTTATCATGAAGTGTGTGTGAGTTTTGCTTAAAAAGTGATTATGGAAGTCGAAAATAATGTGTTTGGAAAGAAGTCTCATGAAATTACCAGTCAAGAAATATGGAGGAATCCATGTGTTCTGAAGCAGGAAGTGATTGAAAGTGAAACAAATGCCTATAAATTTGCTAAATTGTCGATGAAATATATATCCTGTGATGTGCATAAACTGAGGAAATAGTATGTACCAGTGTTGAATAAAAATGAACGTCAAAGTACACATCATGTACCATTGGAATCTACTTGCATTGATGTTAAACTGGGTCAGTTACTGTAAAAATATTAGGATTCGCGTGCATCACTCACCGAAGTTAGTTTTCTTTTTTTTTAATTTTTATTTATGCTTGTTCAAAACATTACATAGTTCTTGATACATCATATTTGTCACTTTGATTCAAGTGGGTTATGAACTCCCATTTTTACTCCGTTTACAGATTGCAGAATCACATCAGTTACACATGCATTGATTCACATATTGCCATACTAGTGTCTGTTGTATTCTGCTGCCTTACCTATCCTCTACTATCCCCCCTCCCCTCCCCTCTCCTCCCCTCTTCTCTCTCTACCCCCTCTACAGTAATAAATTTCTCGCCCTTGTATTATTTTTCCCTTTCTTCTTGTATGTAATTTTGTATAACCCTGAGGGTCTCCTTCCATTTCCATGCAATATCCCTTCTCTCTCCCTTTCCCTCCCACCTCTCATCCCTGTTTTAATGTTAATCTTCTTCTCATCCTCTTCATACCTATTCTGTTCTTAGTTAATCTCCTTATATCAAAGAAGACATTTGGCATTTGTTTTGAAGGGATTGGGTAGCTTCACTTAGCATAATCTGCTCTAGTGCCATACATTTCCCTGCAAATTCTATGATTTTGTCATTTTTTAATGCAGAGTAATACTACATTCTGTATAAATGCCACATTTTTTAATCCATTCATCTATTGAAGGGCATATAGGTTGGTTCCACAGTCTTGCTATTGTGAATTGTGCTGCTATGTACATCGATGTAGCAGTGTCCCTGCAGCATGCTCTTTTTAGGTCTTTAGGGAATTGACCGAGAAGGGGAATAGCTGGGTCAAATGGTGGTTTCATTCCCAGCTTTCCAAGAAATCTCCATACTGCTTTCCAAATTGGATGCACCAATTTGCAGTCTCACCAGCAATGTACAAGTGTACCTGTTTCCCCACATTCTCACCAACACTTGTTGTTTGACTTCATAATGGCTGCCAATCTTACTGGAGTGAGATGGTATCTTAGGGTGGTTTTGATTCACCTTTCTCTGACTACTGGAGATGGTGAGCATTTTTTCATGTACTTGTTGATTATATGTCCTCCTCTGAGATGTCTGTTGAGGTCCTCGGCCCATTTGTTGATTGGGTTATTTGTTATCTTATTGTTTAATTTTTTGAGTTCTTTGTATACTCTGGATATTAGGGCTCTATCTGAAGTGTGAGGAGTAAAGATTTGTTCCCAGAATTTAGGCTCCCTATTTACCTCTCTTATTGTTTCTTTTGCTGAGAAAAAACTTTTTGCTTTGAGTAAGTCCCATGTGTTGATTCTAGTTATTAACTCTTGTTATTAACTCTTGTGCTATGGATGTCCTATTGAGGAATTTGAAGCCCGACCCCACAGTATGTAGATCGTAGCCAACTTTTTCTTCTATCAGACGCCATGTCTCTGTTTTGATATCAAGGCCCTTGATCCATTTTGAGTGAACTTTTGTGCATGCAAGAGAAAGGGATTCAGTTTCATTTTGTTACATATGGATTTCCAGTTTTTCCAGCACCATTTGTTGAAGATGCTATCCTTCCTCCATTGCATGCTTTTAGCTCCTTTATCAAATAGAAGATTGTTGTAGCATTGTGGATTAATCTCTGTGTCCTCCATTCTGTACCATTGGTCCACCCGCCTGTTTTGGTACCAGTACCATGCTGTCATTGTTACTATTGCTCTGAAATTTAGTTTGAAATCTGGTATCGCTATACCGCCTGATTCACACATCCTGGTTAGAATTGCTTTTGCTATTCTGGATCTTTTATTATTCCATATGAATTTCATGATTGCTTTCTCTATTTCTACAAGAAATGCCGTTAGGATTTTGATTGGCATTACATTAAACCTATAGAGAACTTTTAGGAATATCACCATTTTGATGATATTAGTTCTCCCTATCCATGAACAGTGTATATTTTTCCATCTTCTAAGATCTTATTCTACTTCTCTTTTTAGGGTTCTGTAGTTTGCATTGTATAAATCTTTCACCTCTTTTGTTAGGTTGATTCCCAAGGATTTTAGTTTTATTTTTTGAGGATATTGTGAATGGAGTGTTTTTTTTTTTCTCATTTCCGTTTCAGAAGTTTTGTCACTGATATACAGAAATGCCTTTGACTTATGAATGTTGATTTTATATCCTGCCACATTGCTGAAATAATTTCTAACTTCTAGTAGTTTTTTTTGTAGACCCTTTTGGGTCTTCTATATATTGAATCATATCAGCTGCAAGTAGTGATAATTTAAGTTATTCTTTTCCTATTTTCATGCCTTTTATTTCTTTCATCTGTCTAATTGCTCTGGCCAGTGTTTCGAGAACTATATTGAATAGAAGTGGTGGTAGAGGACATCTCTGTCTTGTTCCAGATTTTAGAGGGAATGCTTCAATTTTTCTTCATTCAGAATAATGCTAGCCTGAGGCTTAACATAGATAGCTTTTACAATGTCGAGGTAAATTCCTGTTATCTCTAGTTTTTCAAATGTTTTGAACATAAAGGGATGCTAAGGGTCTATCCTTCTTATTTATTTTTTGCAGAACCAAGCTTTAGTTTTGTAATTTTTTCAATAGTTTCTTTTGTTTCAATTTTGTTGTTTTCCGCTCTGATTTTAGTTATTTCTTGCCTTCTGCTACATTTGCTGTTGTTTTGCTCTTCCTTTTCTAGGGCTTTGAGATGAAGTGTGAGCTCATTTATTTGTTGTTCTTTCCTATTTTTGAGGAATGACGTCAAGGTGGTGAATTTCCCTCTTAAAACACCTTTCATTGTGTCCCATAGACTCCGATATGTTGTTTCTGTATTTTCATTTATCTTGAAGAATTTTTTGATTTTCTCATTTATGTCTTCTGTAACACATTAATCATTCAGTAACATGTTGTTCATTTTCAATGTGATGTAGGATTTTTCCTTTCTTCTTTTTCATTGGTTTCCAGATTCATTCCATTATAATCCAATAAAATTCATGGTATTAAGTCCACCCTTTATATTTACTGAAGGTTGCTCTATGGCATAATATATGGTCTATTTTTTAGAAGGATGCATGTGCTGCTAAAAAAATATTATATCCACTTGATGATGGTTGATATATTCTATATATGTCAGTTAAGTCTATGTTATTGATTGTGATATTGAGTTCTATAGTTTCTTTATTCAACTTTTATTTGGAGGATCTGTCCAATGGTGAGAGAGGTGTGTTGAAGTCACCCATAATTATTGTGTTGTGGGCTATTTGATTCTTGAACTTGAGGAGAATTTGTTTTATGAACGTCACAGCACCATTTAATGGTGCGTAAATACTGATAATTTTTATGTCTTGTTGGTGAATGGTTCCTTTTAACAGTATATAATTTCCTTCATTATCCCTTTTGATTAAATTAGTCTTGAAGTCGATTTAATTCGATTTGAGGATGGCCACCACTCCTTGCTTATGAGGACCGTGTGCATGGTATATTTTTTCCCAACCTTTCACCTTCAGCCTGTGTATGTCTTTTCCATTCAGATATGTCTCCTGGAGGCAACATATTGTTGGATTTGTTTTTTGAATCCAAGTTACAAGCCTATGTTGCTTTATTGGAGAGATTAAGCCATTAATGTTTAGTGTAACTATTGATATATGGTCTCTACTGCCAGCCATGTTTGAATATTTATCGCTTTTTAAAATTTACTTTGTTTCTCCATGATTAGCTTTTCCCCCGCCCTCTGTCATTACTGAGGCACTTCCCACTGATGGTTTTGGTTGTTGTTTTTCATTTCTTTCTCGTGTAGTGTTTTGCTCAAGACACTTTGCAATGGTGGTTTTCTGGCTGCAAATTCTTTTACCTTTGTTTATCATGAAAGATTTTTATTTCGTTGTCGTACCTGAAGCTGAATTTTGCTGGATACAGAATTCTTGTTTGGCATCCATTGTCTTTCAATGTTTGAAATACGTTGTTCCAGGATCCTCTCACTTTCAGTGTCTGTGATGAAAAATAGGTTGCTAACCTTATTGGTTTACCCCTGAATGTAATCTTCCTCCTTTCTCTTGAAGTTTTTAAAGTTTTCTCTTTGTTCTGTATATTGGATAGCTTCATAACAATGTGTCTTGGCGTTGGTCTACTGTGATTTTGTGTGCTCTGTGTCCTGTAAGCATCTTCAATTTGTATATCCATTTCCTTTTTTATTTCTGGAAAATTTTCATTCCCATAGTTTGAATCTCTGTACCTTCCTCTATCCAGATGACTCATAAGTTTGTTTTTTTTATGTTATACCATATCTCTTGGATGTTTTTCTCGTGATTTTTTACCAGCCTTTCTGTGTTGGCTAGACTCTTTTCAAGATGATATATTTTGTCTTCATTATGTGACATTCTGTCTTCTACTTGCTCCACACGGTTAGTGATACTCTCAATTGAGTTTTTAATTTGGTTTATCGTTTCCTTCATTTCTAGAAATATTCTTTAAATATTTATAATCTCTATCTCCTGATAAAGAAGATTAACTTCTTCTTTTATCTGTTTATGTAATTCATTTTCAATGTGTTCTTTCACTGTATTTATTTGCTCTCTCGTATCCTCTTTAAGGTTCCATTTCATCTGTCTAAGGTATTCCTTGAGTTCTTTATATGACCATTTTTCTGATAATTCTAGGTCCTCCTGAATATTTAGGTTATCCTTCATTGTTTGTACTCCTTTTCTTTCTTGCTTTTTGATGCTGCTCATGTTACTTCTTGTTCTGTTTGAGTGCTGAGTTACTTCTTATTCTTATAAATTTATTTGAAGCTTGGGAGGAAAGATATTACAAGGGATGGGAAGAAGTCACTAAAGAGAATGAGAATAGGCAGGTAGAATTCAAGGATGGGGGAATAAGAAAATTGAAAAGAAATGAAAAGACAAAAGAAAAAATTAGAAAATAAAGAAAGAAATAATTTTTTTAAAATAATAATGATAATTAAAAAATGAAAATTAAAATTTAAAATAATAATAATAGTAAAATTAAAAAAATAAAAACATTAAAATAAGTTAAAGAACAACACAAAAAATTTAAATGAAAGAAAAAAAATAAAAATAAAATAATAATAATAATAATAATACATGCAGTCATAGAGTTCAATTAACTTCTCTTCCAGTAGGTGGAGCTGTGCTCACTGGGCCAAGCTTCTCCTCTCAATAGGTGGGAACCAATCACTGTGCAGCAGCTCTTCCTCCCAGACTGGGCGGGTCTCTAATCCTGAGTGCCTAGGACCTTCTCTAGTGTTTCCTCAAGCCAGGCTCCGCTCAACTGTGACGCTCACCACAATACTTGCTACACGTCAGGTCTCTGCTCCTGGTAGCCCTGTTTTCATCAACGCTTGGCACTCTCTCCCTGTTTGCCTCCCTCAAACACTAAGTTTATAGAGCTTGGGGCTGGGAACCCCCAGCGAATTTGCTTGCTCTCTGGTATCCATGCCCACATTAGCTGGTGTAAGAGACCTCAGTTGTCAGCACTAGTAGGAGCGGTAGCCAGGAATTCCACGCCACAAGTCCCACAGCACACATGATTCCCTCGGTCTGGCCATCTTTCTCACGGGAGACCTGGGAGGGCCCCTTAAGGGAGAGCTGGGAGGGGCCCTTAATGTTTCCCCGCTGTGTGGAGAGAGATGCATAGGGAATTACACACCTGTCGTACTGGTTTCAATGAAGTTATCTCCTCTGCCCATGACATCAGTTCTCTTCCACGGTGGTATCCCATGCAAATGGTGACCATTCGTTCCTTTTGCCAGGTGACCAATGCAATGGATGGGTCCTGACTGTGTCTCCAAAGCCCCATTTCAATCCAGTGGCCTTTTACCTCTGTAAATTCAGAAGGGCCGACCAGTTATTTCAGAGGGAACGTTAGTTCTGAGTCACAAGAAGCAGGCAAATCTGAGCTTCTATGCAGCCGATCCGGGCTCTGTGTGTTTTCTCAGGGGCCCAGACTGTTCGCACCAGATCCACGTCAGGTCAGCATTGCCTAGTGATTCTGAACAAACAGCATTTAGACAGTTTACGACTCCCTATGCCTGCGCAGCTAATGAGGTCAGATACTTGATTTCTCCATGTCCGCCACCATGTTGGATCTCTTATATTGCTACTTTTTAATGTCTGTGCGTGTGCGTGTGTGTGTGTGTGTGTGTGTGTGTATATATATATATATATATATATATATATATATATGATTTCTTATATATTTTTAGATATCAATTCAATTCATTATTTGAAATGGAACCAGTTATATTATTTATTCACAGGATGGTCTATTCATGCATTATCTCTATATTCATAGACACAGGGTACACCTCTGTGTACCCCGAACACTAATGTATATGTCTTCAAAATATTGCTCCCAGAAATGGTGGAAGAAATACTCATGTCACCTGATCCACATATATATTTTATCACAGTAAAATTCTGAACAAAAAATGTAAAGGTCACACTTATGATTGTACCGAAGCCTAAAAGAAAAGTGAAAATGTTTAACTAAAAACATCCATGTGAAGGTTGCCTAAAGCTCTCAAATGTCAATCCTATTGGTGACAGCATATTTGTTTCTTCCAATGATTATATATACAAATTAAACCCTGTTGAAAATGTCTAATCCTATAACTCACTTTATACTTTGCCTGATTTCATAATATCTCTATTGATAACTGCTTTCCTACTTATTTTCCCCAGTTCATCATTGTGACTGACTCTTCATATGTGCTGACATTTTCATTCATTCTCTAACCGAAACCCTATTGCTAAAGAACTTTTGGTCCAAATACTATACTCACTCTTCTTCCTAAACCTACCGACTATCTTCCTAATCCTACCGACTATCCATTTTTTACTGGATGTTCTCTTCTACATTAAATCTACCAAGGTACAAGGTCCTGTGCTTCAAATCATACCTAGATTTCTGTTTCCATACTTATATTTCACCTCTATGTTCTTTTAATTATCGCAAGTTCCCAATACCATTATTCATCGCACAGAATGATTCCTAACCCAAATTGAACCTGTTATTAACCCTAAACATACACTGTTCCCTCAATCTCATTTTACAGAAGAGCAGCGACAGAGTTGTTCTTAAAATACAGGGAATTAGGGGACCTTCCACCTGCTGAAAACCTCAAAGGTCCATGCAGAAATGATACCTGGAGAAGTTGTAGGGAGGTATGAAAGACCTGAGAGAGCAAAAGTCCTATTCCATGGCAAACAACCTGGTCAGGATAAAGGGATGTGTCTGAATCAGCCTCTCTCTACTTATGTTAGAGAAGATGGACTAAACCAGACCTGTGTGGAGAGCTGTTCCCAGGTGCCTATGGTTGATATACCATTCTAACTTGTGCAAGTGTTCCAGGAAGTAGGAGCAGCCTCCATCTCATGGGACCCTTGGAAGCAAGTGTTAGGACAAACTGGTTGCCAAGGCAGTGACCTCATTCATTCAATTCCAAAGAAAGTGACATACCTCATTTCCTTGGTGATGGAACTCTATGATCTTTGTATCCTAGTGGCCAGGCACCCAGACGCTATCCCATTCCCAGTCACAGTGGTCTCACTTGTTTGGATTTACCAAGGACAGAGTCAGTATTTCTTGGTACCTACTAATGTGAGGATGGCCAAATGCCAGGAGAGCACTGAAGAGGTACCTTTTCTGAGAAAGCCAGTAGTGGCTCACCACTATTTCCTGACAACTTCACAGAGTTAGCCAAGGAAACCAGACCTGAGAGAGGACAGACTATTTCGAAGGAATATAGTATGGCCGAGCAGTTAGAGGACACTCCAGATAGTCACAGATCTACATGGGGGAAGGAGGTGCCATTATGGGAGTGGGTGTGGGTTTGTGGTTTTGCCTCATGTTCTAACAAAAGGTAGGAATGGCGGTTTGTTTGGATTGAAGTGGACTGTTTCGAGTAAGTCATTTGACAAGGTGAGTGTTTCTATGTTTGTGTATCCGACTATGTCCATTGTTGTAGACATTAGAAAAGAGAATGCATTAATGGATGTGTCCTGTCTAGTATAAATCTTACCATAATTCATCCTGCTCAATTTATGAATGGACTGCACCTTGTCTTATCGATGGGCAACACCTGCTATCATCCTAAGTTCCTGTTTTCTTCCTGAATTCTGGCCAGTCTCCAGAATAGGCTCAGGGATTTGTGTCCAAGATATGTACCACCTCCAAGCTCTGTGACATGGCCATATACTGGATAGCTGAAGAGAATGGAGATCATCTCAGAAAACTCAGATATCAGTGTGACCAGGAAAGTCTCAGTGGAGAAACCCTGCTTTGGGCCTTTTGCTTACCTTATGTTCTGTTGCCCTGAATGTCAGGAAGGTCTTTGCCTCAGGCCACCCCTTTGTGAAGCCTGAAGAAAACAGTTTTAAATTTGAAATGAATAGGCATCACCTGTGGTTCTTTGCTTAATTGCTTTGGAAAGGGATGTGTCTGAATTAGCCTCTTGGCCTTGTATGTGGCTGTGATTTTTATTCTCAGCACATGATGGATCCAAAGAATGATCGCATGTGCGCATCCAAAACCAAAATGGCCAAAAGATCAGTCATTGTGGATGAAGTCTCTCGCCTTCTTCTGTTAGGTTCCTGACATCCATCAAGTGAGAATACTGATCCTTTGGGTCAAATGAGTTCTTGAAATCTCTGCCGAGGTGCTTGGCTTTTCTCATGACTCTATTTCACATAAATATTCCATACCTGAAAGTCAGTAGGCCTCAAATTGGAGAAACAGAGCAGCATGAACGGCAGGCTTAGTTGACCACTCCTGGTTCATATTAAGAGTGTCCAGGCCACCCTGACTTTAGGCAAATGAGGGGCAAGTGAGATTATTTTGGACACTACCAATGGCTGCACCCCTCATGGAAACCTCCAGCCAGAGGTCATGATGAGTGAATATATGGAAGAAGATGAGGGCCATGTGGGAGTGTTTTGGTTTTAATTGTGGTCATTTGTGTGGCGGTTGGAAGAAATGTCTGGGTCCACCTGGGCTTGAACTCTGGTGTGATTCCCCATAGAGACTTAGTTCTGGAACTCACCTCAGAGAAGTATTGCCATGAATTGTTTTGGGATTTTAGGAGGCCACGCATGAGAGTTGCCCTTGGAAACTGAGATCTGGCTTTCCACAGAGCACTGGGAATCTCAGCCAGCATATCACATGATATAATTGTGAAAAACTTGCAGCCATAGTTGAGAGTCAAAACACACATGGACCTCACATTTTACACCTCAATGTGCCTGGCTTCATGTGACCTTTTCCCCACTCTTTGGGAAGCCTTGCCTGTGAGAGTTCTCCAGAGTTTTCATTTAAATTAGCTTCCTCAACATTTAGTGGTTCCTGAATGAATTGAAACCCAGAGTTTCTCCAACTTCATCCTTGAAAAATGGCTTGATAAATACCATGAATTTTTGGAAGTTCCCACAACCAGGTGGCACTGGAGAACATTTGGATGTCCTGTTGCTGATCATGAGTATACCAGACAATGCCTTGATTGACTGGGTTTCATGAAAATGGTGTAGAACAGAGATGCCAGTAAGTTGGAGCCTGCTGAGTAGTGGGCCTAGAGCAGTGGTGGGCAGGTGTGTGATGAAACATCAGTGGTAGGGCCATGAGGATCTACCATTGGATTCCAAATGGCTTGTGACTGACATGGTGCAGCCAGCAGTCCCTTATATGTAAAGGCATCTTGTTATATGGTGAGGTTTCAGGTCAATGTTCTGAATCAGGTTGATATGGACGAGGGGGCAATGGGGCAAGCTAGGAGGGATAGAAGCCTGGTTGGTGCATTCTCCTGCAGACCCTGACCCAACACACGTGACAGAACTCCCTCCAGCAATATGTCCCAGTTGAGCTCCTGGTATTTCGTGAAGCAAATACCAAACTCCCAGTGCTGCAGGAAAAACACCACAAAAAGTGTAGGAGGACCAAATGGCTTCGCAGTCAACACGGAGGGACACTTAGTCCTCAGTGGTCACAGTTTACCTACAAAGAGAGGATTCAGCATTGCTGCCTCATCTTCATTGGAAAATAAGAAACCATGTCCTTCAGGTCACATAGATGCAGAACCAGCTTTGATGGTCTCACTACTAAAGTAGCCAAATCTCCTGACAACAACATATATTTCAAGTGCCCAAAATCAGAGGCAGTTTCTCAAAAAGTTTTTAGGCTCTCAGAGCTCCCTGTTTGTGTTGTGTTTACCCTGTCCCTTACTTTTGGAAACTCCTCTACCACCTCCATGGTTATGAACTCTTGAGCATTTTCCATTCCAGATATGTATTCACTGATTTTCTAACTCTTCTCCTCTAATTATGTTTTACCTGGGGTGAAGGTAATGTCAAGGCATTTTTCTGGATGAGAGTGAGAGGATATCAGACCTTCACAGATATTTGTGAAGCACATATTTGCTTACACATTGAATTCATTTTCCAATTTTCCTTTTGAAATACTGAATCCCTGACACTAACCCATACCTACTAGAATCAGACAACTCATGCTAATATAATGTAGAGAAATAACCCAAACAGAATAGAAATTCAAGCAGTTCAGAGGAGGCATCTTGTATAGTTGGACTTGCCTTTTGCATTATATAAGGTAGGAGTTATAAATCTAGTCAATTTTTATTTGAAATAGTTCTCCATGTGTTTTTAAAGATAACAAATGTGTGAAATCCTGTTTCCCTTTCTCTGTAGCCAATTCACACATGTATATTTATATGCACATATAGAATCCTACCAGGAATCCCACGTACATTTTTGTGAGGTTTCTCAGTTCGCAGATTCAAATTGTGAGAAGAGATCACTCCTCTTAAACGCTGTTAGAACTGAAGATTCAAACTATAGGGGAGCTTTCTAGTAGAACAACATTATACATATACTCATGTTCAGTAAAATAATTATTTTTGCATCTGTGGATGATATATATTTCCTGATGAATTTTGATTTTCATATATATTGCTGCTTTTTAATGTCTGTGTGTAGTTTGTATGTGTGTGTGTGTGTGTGTATATATATATATATATATATATACACACACACACACACTATTCAGATTTTTCAATATATAAAATATATGTGTCTTATATACACTTTCTAAATTCATTCATGTTCATGTATATGGATTTATAATCAACTTTTCACAAGATTATTTTCCGAAATATTCATCCACCTGAAATACATATTTGTTTCCTAGTACTGAAAACAAACTTCAGTGAATGGTGCCTACAAATTCTAATAATTTTACAGTAACTGACCCAGTTTACCACCAATGCAAGTAGATTCCTATGGGACATGATATGTAATTTGAGGTTCATTTGTATTCAACACTGGTACATTATTATTTCTTCAGTTTTTGCACATCATACGATATATATTTCATCCACAAGTTCACAAATTTACAGGCATTTGTTTCAACTTTAATCAATTCCTGTTTCAGAACACAAGTATTATCAGGGTTTCTGAACTCGTCTTTTCATGACGCTTCTTTCCAAACAAGTTATTTTCGATTTCCATAATCACTGGTGAAGTAAAACTCACACCCTTCGTGATAAACCAAAACACTAATATTACCATTATATGTATACCATTTTGGAAAGAATGATTGTATATCAATATAACATTTCCTGTAATTTTTCAGATATCAGTTCAATCCATTATTTATAGTTGGAACAAGTTATATTATTTATTCACAGTATGTTCTATTCATGCTTTATCTTTATATTCATAGACACAGTGTACACCTCTTTGGACCCCCAATACTAATTTTACGTCTTCAATATATTGCTACCAGAAATGGTGGAAGAAATACTTATGTCACCTGATCTACATATACATTTTATCACAATAATATTCTGAAAAAAAATGTAAAGGTCACACTTATGACTGTACCAAAGCCTAAAAGGAAAGTGAACATGGATTAATAGAAACATCCATGTCCATGCTGCCTAATGCTCTCAAATGTCAATCCTATTGGTGACAACATATTTGTTTCTTCCTAAGATTATATATTCAAACTCAACCCTGTTGAAAATGTCTAATCCTATCACTCACTTTATATTTTGCCTGATGCAATAATGTCTCTATTGATATCTGCATTTCTACATATTTTCCCAGTTTATCATAGTGACTGACTCTTCATATGTGCCGACATTTACATTCACTCTCTAACCGAAACCATATTGCTAAAGAACTTTTGGTCTAAATCCTATAATCGCTCTTCTTCCTAAACCTACCGACAATCTTTCTAAACCTACTGACTATCCCTTTTTACTGGATGTTCTCTTCTACGTTCAATCATCCAAGGTACAAGGTCCTATGCCATTGTATATTGAATTATCTGAGACATCTTTAGAGAACATAAATCAAGCTAAGTATCCCAATCAAGGGCCCAATGCCCTTCTGGGTTTCAAATTATACCTAGATTTTTATTTTCATACTTATATTTCACCTCTACATTCTTGTAAATCTCACAGGTTGCCAATACCATTATTCATCGCACAGAATGATTCCTAACCCAAATTGAACCTGTTATTAACCCTAAACATACACTGTTCCCTCAATCTCATTTTACAGAAGAACAGGGACGGAGTTGTTCTTACAATACAGGAAAGTAGGGGACCTTCCACCTGCTGAAAACCTCAAAGGTCCATACAGAAATGATACCCGGAAAAGTTATAGGCAGCTATGAAGGACCTGAGAGAGCAAAAGTCATCTTCCATGGCAAACAACCTGGTCAGGATGAAGGGATGTGTCTTAATCAGCCTCTCTCTTCTTATTGTAGAGAAGATGGACCAAATCAGGCCTGTGTGGAAAGCTGTTCATGGGTGCCTATGGTTGATATACCATTCTAACTTGTGAAAGTGTCACAGGAAGTAGGGGCAGCCTCCATCTCATTGGACCCTTGGAAGCAACTGTTAGGAAAAAGGGGTGCCAAGGCAGTGGCCTCATTCAGTTCCAAAGAAAGTGACATATCTAATTTCCTTGGTGATGGAACTCTCTGAACTTGCTATCCAAGAACCAAGACACCGAGAGGCAATCCCAGTCCAAGTCCCTGTGGGCTCACTTGATTGGATTTTCCAAGGACAGAGTCAGTCTTTCTCGGTACCTAATGATATGAGTATAGCCAAATACCAGGAGAGCACTGAAGAGGTACTTTTCCTGAGAAAGCAGGTAGTGGCTCGCCACTTTTTCCTGACAACTTTACAGAGTTGGTCAAGGAAAGCAGATCTGATAGAGGACACGCCATTTCGGGGGAACATAATATGGCCCACCAGTCAGAGTTAACTCCGGAGAGTCACAGAACTACTTGAGGGAAGGAGGTGCCTTTGTGAGTGTGGGTTTGTTGTTTTGTCTCATATTCTGAGAATAGGTAGGGAAGGCGGTTTGTTTGATTTGGAGTGAACTGTTTCTAGTAAGTCGTTTGACAAAATGAGTGTTTCTATGTCTGTGTATCCCACTGTGTCCGTGGTTGTAGACATGAGAAAAGAGAATGCAACAATGGATGTGTCCTGTCTAGTAGAAAGCTTCCCATTATGCATCCTGCCTAATTTATGAATGGAGTGCGGCTTGCCTTATGGATGAGCAATACCTATTACCTTCCTAAGTCCCTGTTTTCTTCTGAATTCTGGCCACTCTCCAGAATAGGCTCATGGTTTTGTGTCCAAGATATGCAACAACTCCAAGGTCTGTGACATGGCCATGTACAGGATAGCTGAAGGGAATGGCCAGCATCTCAGAAAACTCAGATATCAGTGTGACCAGGAAAGTCTCAGTGGATATACCCTGCTTTTGGCCTTTTGCTTACCTATTGTTCTGTTGCCCTGAATATCAGGAAGGTCTTTGCCTCAGGCCACCCCTTTGTGAAGCCTGAAGGAAACAGTTTTCAAATGGAAATGAATGGGCATCACTTGTGGCTCTTTCTTAGTTGCTTTGGAAAGGGATGTGTCTTAATTAGACTCTTGGCCTTGTATGTGGCTGTGACTTTGATTCTCAGCAGCTGATGGATCTAAAAATGATCCCATGTGTGCATCCAAAACCATAATTGCCAAAAGATCAGTCATTGTGGATGAAGTCTATCGTCTTCCTCTGTTAGGTTCCTGACCTCCATCAAGTGAGAATAGGTATTCCTTGGGTCAAATGAGTTCTTCAAATCACTGCAGAGGTGCTTAGGTTTTCGTATGACTCCAAATCACATAAAGAATCTATACTTGAAAGTCAGTAGGCCTCAAATTGGAGAAACAGAGCAGTATTAACGGGAGGCTTATTTGATCACTCCTGGTTCACAGAAAGGGTGTCCAGGCCAACATGCCTTTAGGCAAATGAGGGGCAAGGGAGTTTATTTGGACACTGTCTTTGGGTGAGCCCTTCATGGAAACCTCCAGACAGAGGTTACGATGAGTGACTATATGGAAGAAGATGAGGACCATGTTTGAGTGTTTTGTTTTTAATTGTGGTCATTTGTGTGGTGGTTGTAAGAAATATCTTGGTCCACCTGGGCTTGAACTCTGTTGGGATTTCCCTTAAAGACTGCGTTCTGGAACTGAACTCAGAGAAGTATTGCAATGAATAGAAATACAAGCAGTTTAGAGGAGGCATGGTGTATATTTGGACTTGCCTTTTGCATGATACAGAGTAGGAGTTAAATCTAGTCAATTTTTTGTTGAAATAGTTCTCCATGTGTTTTTAAAGTTAAAAAATTGTGAATTCCTGTCTCCCTTTCTCTGTAGCCTATTCAGCACATATATTTTTATATGGATATATAGAATCATACCTGGTACCACACATACATTCTTGTGAGGTGGATGAGTTGGCAGATACAAATTGTGAAAAGAGATCACTCCTAATTAACCGTGTTGGAACTGAATATTCAACCAATGGGTGAGCTTGCTAGTTGAACAACATTATACATAAATCCATGTTCAGTAAAATGAATATTTTTGGATCTTTTTATGATATATATTTTATGAAAATTTTGATTGACATATATTTTGCTATTTTTTTTTCTCTGTGTGTGTGTGTGTGTGTGTGTTTTGTGTCATTCGCCTGTTCTGTAAAACAACTTCAGAGAGAGAGGTTAAAAATTCATGCAAAGCTCTGATGGAGGTATCTAATATCTTAGTTTTGGTCTATTGCTTCTTCTAATTGGGTCATTTGTTGTGTCCCATGGACGAGGGCAGTGGTTCCTGTGCCCACCCCTGAAGCAACTCCTATTCCGAATAGGATGGCTAAAGTGAGGGATATATGTCCCCAGTGGAAACGGGTTGTATGCCCCTCTATTTCATTTTCAAATGAACCTGCATCATGACAGAGCACTCTGGGAAACATCTGCACCATTACACAATTAATCACATCTGTTGACAATTTCTTTAAAACATAAAAAATGTTTAATTATATACAATTATGCTGTTGTAGGGACGGACAAGGCAAGGTACCTAAGATAGCAACGAAGACAGGGAAACCGTCCTATTTGGTTGCAACCAGATTCAGAGGGCATTGCTTCTGTTGTAATCAATTATTCTCCTGAAACTCAAGTTTAGGTAGTTTCAGAATTTTGTACCCAACATGTAAGGGAAGGGGCTCAGAAGTTCACAGTCTTCAGAAGTTCAAAAAAGCCGTTGTTGTTTCTGTTTTTTACCTCAGTTCTGGGCAAGTTAACTTTTCAAGGACACCTGGGAGGGAAAGAGCTTTTTCCTACCTTTCTTATTTTTCGCCCCTGACAGCTGTTACCATGGAGCCCTGATGGTAACTTCTTTATCTTAGAAATATAGCCATCTCTGTAAAGCCCCAGCTCATGGCCAGAGGCCTTGTTCATTATTTTGTGGAAAACAAGTAATGGGGTGTCTAGCATAGAGGTGCTTATTTTTTTAGCCAGTGGCCAAGTAGAACAAGGCAACACTAAAAGAGGAAGTTTATCTACATTGAACTCTTTTATAGGGACTCTTTTGCTGAAAGTCCTAAAGTCAGCCATGGTGAAGACTTCTGTAGAAAGTCAGTTAAGAATTTTCTGTAGGCCTGGTACAGAAGGGGAAGACAGGGAAGGTGGGGCTGACAGCAGCTCCGAGGATCTGAGAATAAGGAAGGAGAGATGTAAAAGAATAATGGGAAAGGGGTTTGGGATTTTCCTAGCAACAAAAACTTGAGCTGTAGAACAGGTAGAGCAGAGGGGAAGACAAGAGTGAGTATCCCAAAATGCATGTGAGGGACTTTAAATTTTTAGTAAACTGTTTTCAGTGATGACAAAGCAACTTTAAAGGCCACTTTCATTACATCTTTGATAGGAGTCTGAGGGCTCTCCTCAGCTAGTTTCAGCTTTGTGTTAGCTGGTAAGAGGACCTGGTGGGACCCGGGGCGGGCACGGACAGGAGAAGAGAGGAGTGAGTCGGTGGATGGGAACCTGAGTACCTGCTACTTCAGCAAGATGGCGATGGTCTGAGAACCAGCAGAGATTTGGGTTTTTGATCTAATAATTGGAGGGGAGAAATCAGGTTGCTGAGGTGAGAGTGACAGCAGAGACTCTGGAGCACAAGGCTGAAGGTGAGGATTGATTGGATAAGCATAGTTCAGGATATGAGTGAAGGATGGAAAAGGCATGCCCATAGGGGAATCTCCTTTCACCCTTTTGAGCACTTGCAGAAGTTAAAAAGGTCACACAGGGCTGGGGATGTGGCTCATTTGTAGCACGCTCGCTTGGCATGCGTGCGGCCCGGGTTCGATCCTCAGCACCACATACAAACAAAGATGTCGTGTCCAGCAAAAAACTAAAAAATAAATATTAAAAATTCTCTCTGTCTCTCTCTCTCTCACCTCTCTCTTTAAAAAAAATGGTCACGCAGAATTTGAGGATCAAGAGACCCCTCTGGGGGCCATCGGTTTTGGTTATCTAATTGGTAATATGGCCAATGCTGTGTACTGAATTTGATCAGGAGTTTGTGTTCCATCAGGCAGCCCCTGTATGCTCACATCCCCATGACGTACAGCAAATGTCTGCCAGGCATTCTGGGATTACTAAAAAGGAGTGATGGATTTTTCCTTTCCCCAGGTCCATGATCCTCTTAGTTATACAAGTCCGATATTTACTGCCATTAGCCCCTTGAACTAGAGACCTTTTATTTGATAGAGGGCCCAATGGGGCCTTAAGGGCTGAGTTTATTGCCCCTGTATCCACTTCAAAGTTTACTGGTGTCTCCTCCACTTCAAAAGATACGCTGGGCTCAGGGAGGGGATCTGAGCCCCAACTTTCGTAGTCATGCTGAAGAGTCAGAAAGGCTGGCTGGCGTGGCTGCCTCTTTCTAGGGAACTCTTGAACCCAGTGTCCTCTTTCTTTACAGTAGGCACATTGATCTGAGGTCAGGGGTGGCCTCTGGCGTGGGACCAGGTATCCCCTCCTGTCTCCCTGTTTCTTAATTTCTGGCCTTTTTGTTATTGTGACCGGGACCTTAGTCAACTCCTTAGTCTGTCTTTTGTTTCTTTTATCCTCCTTTTGCTCCCTTCTCTTCCTCAGTTTCTCTCTTATAGTATACTTTCTCGGCTTCTCTGACTAAATCTCTCAAAGTCATATCTTGTAATCCATCTAAGCATTGTAACTTTCTTTAAATATCCAAGGCAGCATGCCCAATAAAGGCCATTGTGACAGATGATTTTTGATCCTCTGCATGAGGATCGAAAGGAGTATATCTCCTATATGCCTCCGTAATTCTCTCTAGAAACATAGAGGAAGATTCATCAGGCCCGCAGGCGTGGTACCCACGTCACCCCAAATGGAGTAGGGAAAGAGCAGTGCCACTGCCTGCTCCCGGATCAGGCCCAGCCACCAGCTGGTGTGGTAGTCACGTCACCCAAATTGTAGTAGGGGCCAAGCAGGCTGCCCCCCGCGCCCGCCACAAAAGCAGACCTGTGACTGACCTTCGGAACAGGCCCAGAGGCCTGCCACCATGGTAGACATGACACCCCAATTGGAGTAGTGGCAGAGCAGAGCTTTCTCCCGCGCCCAGTACAAGCACAACGGCCCACCGGCGTGGTAGTCACGTCAACCCAATTGGAGTAGGGGCAGAGCAGAGTCTTTGCCCGCACCCGGAACAGGCCCAGCGATCTGCCAGCATGGTAGTCACGACACCCCAATTGCAGTAGGGCCAAAGCAGAGCCACCACCCGCTCCCGCAAGGTAGGCAGACCTGCAACTGACTGGCGGAACAGGACTAGCGGCCTGCAAGCACAGCAGACACATCAACCCATTTGGTTCTTTGAAAAAATAAAAAAAATCTACAGACCCTTAGCCATGCTAACGAAGACAAAAAGAGAGAGAACTCAAATTACTAGCATACAGGATGAAAAAGACAATATCATAACAGATATTTCAGATATACAGAAGATAATCCGAAATTATTTTGAATCTTTGTACTCTAATAAAATAGAAGACAGTGAAGGCATCGATAAATTTCTTAAGTCATATGATCTGCCCAGATTGAGTCAGGAGGATATAGACAACCTAAACAGACCAATATCAATTGAGGAAATAGAAAAAACCATCAAAACACTACCAAGTAAGAAAAGCCCAGGACCTGATGGGTATACAGCAGAGTTTTACAAAACCTTTAAAGGGGAACTAATACCAATACTTTTCAAGCTATTTCAGGAAATTGAAAAAGAGGGAGAACTTCCAAATTCATTCTATGAGGTCAACATCACTCTGATTCCTACACCAGACAAAGACACTTCAAAGAATGAAAACTACAGACCAATATCTCTAATGAGCCTAGAGGCAAAAATCCTCAATTAAATTCTGGCAAATCAGATACAAAAGCATATCAAAAAAATTGTGCACCATGATCAAGTAGGATTCATCCGTGGGATGCAAGGCTGGTTCAATATACAGAAATCAATAAATGTTATTCATCACATCAATAGACTTAAAAATAAGAACCATATGATCATCTCGATAGATGCAGAAAAAGCATTCGACAAAGTACAGCATCCCTTTATGTTCAAAATTCTAGAAAAACTAGGGATAACAGGAACATACCTCAATATTGTAAAAGCAATCTATGCTAAGTCTCAGGCTAGCATACTTCTGAATGGAGAAAAATTGAAGGCATTCCCCCTAAAATCTGGAACAAGACAGGTATGCCCTCTTTCACCACTTCTGTTCAACATAGTTCTCGAAACACTGGCCAGAGCAATTAGAGAGATGAAAGAAATTAAAGGCATATAAATAGGAAAAGAAGAACTTAAATTATCACTATTGCAGATGACATGATTCTATTCCTAGCAGACCCAAAAGGGTCTACAAAGAAACTAATAGAGCAAATAAATGAATTCAGCAAAGTGGCAGGATATAAAATCAACACTCATAAATCAAAGACATTCCTGAATATCAGTGACAAATCCTCTGAAACGGAAATGAGAACAACCACTCCATTCACAATATACTAAAAAAAAATAATAATAATTGGGAATCAACCTAACAAAAGAGGTGCAAGTTTTATACAAGGAAAACTACAGAAACCTAAAGAGAAAAATAGAGGAAGATATTAGAAGATGTAAAAATGTACCCTGTTCATAGATAGACAGAACTAACATCATCAAAATGGCGATATTACTAAAAGTTCTCTATAGGTTTAGTGCAATGCCAATCAAAACCCAACGGCATTTCTTGTAGAAATAGAGAAAGCAATCATGAAATTCATATGGAAAAATAAAAGACCCAGAATAGCAAAAACAACACTAAGCAGGAAGTGTGAATCAGTCGGTATAGGGATACCAGACTTCAAACTATACTGCAGAACAATAGTAACAAAAATAGCATGGTACTGGTACCAAAACAGGTGGGTGGACCAATAGTACAGAATAAAGGACACAGAAACCAATCCAAAAAATACAACTATCTTACATTTGATAAAGGGGCTAAAAGCATGCAATGGATGAATGATAGCATCTTCAACAAATGGTGCTGGGAAACCTGGAAATCCATATGTAACAAAAAGAAACTGAATCCCTTTCTCTCGCCATGCACAAAAGTTAACTCAAAATGGATCAAGGAGCTTGATATCAAATCAGACATGGTGTCTGATAGAAGACAAAGTTGGCTACGATCTACATACTGTGGGGTCGCCTCCAAATTCCTCAATAGGACACCCATAGCACAAGCGTTAATAACTAGAATCAACACATGGGACTTACTCAAACTAAAAAGTTTTTTCTCAGCAAAAGAAACAGTAAGAGAGGAAAATAGGGAGCCCACATCCTGGGAACAAATCTTTCCTCCTAACACTTCAGATAGAGCACTAATATCCAGAGTATACAAAGAACTCAAAAAATTAGTCAATAAGATAACAAATAACCCAAACAACAAATGGGCCAAGAACCTGAACAGACACTTCTCAGAGGAGGACATAAAATCAATCAACAAGTACATGAAAAAATGGTCACCATCTCCAGCAGTCAGAGAAATGTGAATCAAAACCACCCTAAGATACCATCTCACTCCAGTAAGATTGGCAGCCATTATGAAGTCAAACAATCACAAGTGCTGGCGAGGATCTGGGGAAACAGGTACACTTGTATATTTCTGGTGGGACTGCAAATTGGTGCAGGCAAATGGGAAAGCAGTATGGAGATTTCTTGGAAAGCTGGGAACGGAACCACCATTTGACCCAGTTATTCCCCTTCTCGGTCTAAAACCTAAAGACCTAAAAAGAGCATGCTACAGGGACACTGCTACATCGATGTTCATAGCAGCACAATTCACAATAGCAAGACTGTGGAACCAACCTAGATGCCCTTCAATAGAAGAATGAATGAAAAAAATGTGGCATTTATACACAATGGAGTATTACTCGGCACTAAAAAACGACAGAATCATAGAATTTTCAGGGAAATGGATGGCATTAGAACAGATTATGCTAAGTGAAGCTAGCCAATCCCTAAAAAACAAATGCCAAATGTCTTCTTTGATATAAGGAGAGTAACTAAGAACAGAGTAGGGACGAGGAGCATGAGAAGAAGATTAACATTAAACAGGGATGAGAGGTGGAAGGGAAAGGGAGAGAGAAGAGAAACTGCATGAAAATGGAAGGAGAACCTCAGGGTTATACAAAATTACATACAAGAGGAAGTGAGGGGAAAGGGAAAAATAATACAAGGGGGAGAAATTTATTACTGTATAGGGGGTAGAGAGAGAAGAGGAGAGGAGACTGGAGAGGAGGGGGGATAGTAGAGGATAGGAAAGGCAGCAGAATACAACAGACACTAGTATGGCAATATATGAATCAATGGATGTGTAACTGATGTGATTCTGCAATCTGTATACGGGGCAAAAATGGGAGTTCATAACCCACATAAATCAAAGTGTGAAATATTATTTATCAAGAACTATGTAATGTTTTGAACAACCATATATAAAAATTTAAAAAAAGAGATAACTAAATTCGGTGAATAATGCACGAGAATCCTAATATTTCTACAGTTTAAAATCAATGCCAGTAGATTCCTATGGGACATGATGTGTATTTTGACGTTCATTTTTATTCAACAATGGTACATTACTATTTCATGAGTTTATGCACATCATAGGATATATATTTCATCCACAAATTAGCAAATTTATAGGCATTTGATTGAATTTCAATCGCTTCCTGCTTTACAATATATGCATTCCTCCAGGTTTCCTGAAAGGTCTTTTCATGAGACTTCTTTCCAAACATATTATTTTCGATTTCCATAATCACTTTTGAAGCAAAACTCACACACTGTTCATGATAAACCAAAACACTAATATTACCATTAGATGTATAATTGGTGGGAATGAATGATTGTATATCAATATAAGATTTCCTGTAATTTTCCAGATATCAGTTCAATCCATTATTTAATGTTTGAACAAGTTATATTATTTATTCACAGTATTGTCTATTCATGCTTTATCTCTATATTCATAGACACAGGGTGCACCTCTTTGTACCCCCAATACTAATTTTACGTCTTCAATATATTGTTTCCAGAAATGGTGGACGAAATACTCATGTCACCTGATCTACATATACATTTTTTCACAGTAATATTCTGGACAAATAATGTAATGGTCACGGTTATGATTGCACGAAGGACTAAATGAAAAGTGAACATGGATTACTAAAAACATCTATGTCCAGGTTGCCTAATGCTCTTAACTGTCAATCCTATTGGTGACTACATATTTTTTTCTTCAAAAGATTATGTATTCAAACTCAACCCTGTTGAAAATGTCTAATCCTATCACTCACTTTATACTTTGCCTGATTTCATAATGTCTCTATTGATATCTGCATTTCTACATTTTTTCCCAGCTCATCATAGTGACTGACTCTTCATATGTGCTGACATTTACATTCACTCTCTAACCGAAACCCTATTGTTAAAGAACTTTTGTCCAAATCAAATACTCACTCTTCTTCCTAAACCTACCGACTAGCTTCATAATCTTACTGACTATCCCTTTTTGACTGGATGTTCTCTTCTACATTCAATCATCCAAGGTACAAAGTCCTATGCCATTGTGTATTGAATTAACTGAGACATCTTTGCAGAACATAATTCAAAGCTAATTATCCCAATCAAGGGCTCAATGCCCTTCTGGGCTTCAAATCATACCTAGATTTCTGTTCTCATACTTATATTTAACCTCCATATTCTTTTAAATATCGAAGGTCCCCAACACTATTATTCATCACACAGAATGATTCCTAACACAAATCGAACCTGTTATTAACCCGAAACATACACTGTTCCCTCAATCTCATTTTACAGAAGAGCAGGGACAGAGTTGTTCTTACAATACAGGAAAGAAGGGGACAGTCCACCTGCTGAGAACCTCAAAGGTCCATGCAGAAATGATACCTGGACAAGTTGTAGGCAGGTATAAAGGACCTGAGTGAGCAAAACTCATCTTCCATGGCAAAACACCTGGTCAGGATGAAGGGATGTGTCTTAATCAGCCTCTCTCTTCTTATTGTAGAGAAGACTGACAAAACCAGACCTGTGTGTAGAGCTGTTCCTGGGTGCCTATCGTTGATATTTCATTCTAACTTGTGAAAGTGTCACAGGAAGTAGGGGCCGGCTCCATCTCATGGGACCCTTGGAAGCAACTGTTAGGGAAAAGTGGTTTCCAAGGCAGTGACCTCATTCAGTTCCAAAGAAAGTGACATACCTCATTATTTGGTGATGGAACTCTCTGAACTTGGTATCCAAGAAGCCAGGCACCCAGAGGCAGTCCCAGTTCCAGTCCCAGTGGACTCGCTTGTTTGGATTTTCCAAGGACAAAATCAATCTTTCTTGGTACCTACTGATGTGAGGATGGCCAAATGCCAGAAGAGCTCTGAAGAGGGACCTTTCCTGAGAAAGCAGGTAGTGGCTCACCACTTTTTCCTGACAACTTCACAGAGTTGGCCATGGAAACCAGATCTGAAAGAGGACAGGCCATTTTGGGAGAACATAGTATGGCTCACCAGTCATAGGACACTCCTTCTAATCACAGACATACTTGGGGGAAGGAGCTGCCTTTGTGGGAGTGGGTATGGCTTTGTGGTTCTGTCTCATGTTCTGAGAATAGGTAGGAAAGGCGTTTTTTATTTGTTGTTTTTTTTTTGTTTTTGGTTTTCAGTGGACTGTTCTAGTAAGTCGTTTGACAAGGCAAGTATTTCCATGTCTGTGTATTCCACTGTGTCCGTTGTTGTAAACATTAGAAAAGAAAATGCATTAATGAATGTGTCCTTTAAAGTATAAATATTCCCAAAATTCATCCTGCCCAATATATGAATGAACTGCAGCTTGTCTTATCGAAGGGAAACACCTGCTATCTTCCCAAGTTAATGTTTTCTTCCTGTATTCTGGCCAGTCTCCAGAATAGGCTCATGGTTTTGTGTCCACGATATGTACCACCTCCAAGCTCTGTGACATGGTCATGTACTGGATAGCTGAAAAGAATGGCGAGCATCTCAGAAAACTCAGATATCAGTGTGACCAAGAAACTCTCAGTGGAGAGACCCTGCTTTGGACCTTTTGCTTAAGTACTGTTTTGTTACACTGAATATCTGGAAGGTCTTTGCTTCAGGGCACCCCGTTGTGAAGCCTGAAGAATATAGTTTTGAAATGGAAATGAATAGGCATCACCTGTGGCTCTTTGCTTAATTGCTTTGGAAATGGATGTGGCTGAATTAGCCTCTTGGCCTTCTTTGTGGCTGTGATTTAGATTCTCAGCACATGATGGATATAAAGAATGATCCCATGTGTGCGTCCAAAACTATAATGGCAAAAAATCAGTCATTGTGGATGAAGTCTCTCATCTTCCTCTGTTAGGTTCCTGACCTCCATCAAGTGTGAATAGGGATTCTTTGGGTCAAATGAGTTCTTCAAAGCCCTGATGAGGTGCTTGGGTTTTCGCATGACTCCAAATCACATATAGAATCTTTACCTGAAAGTCAGTAGGCCTCAAATTGTAGAAACAGAGCAGTATTAACGGCAGGCTTATTTGATCACTTCTGGTTCACAGGAGGGCTGTCAAGGCCACCCTGACTTTAGGCAAATGAGGGGCAAGCGAGCTTTTTTTGGACACAGTCTTGGGCTGTGCCCCTGATGGAAAACTCCAGCCAGAGGTTACGATGAGTGACTATATGGAAGAAGATGAGGGCCATGTGGGAATGTTTTGGTTTTAATTTTGGCCATTTGTTTGGCGGTTGGAAGAAATGGCTGGGTCCACTTGGGCTTGAACTTTGGTGTGATTCCCCTTAGAGACTGAGTTGTGAAAATGAACTCAGAGAAGTATTGCCATGAATTTTGTTTGGATTTTAGGATGCCACGCATGTGAGTCGCCCTTGTAAACTGAGATCTAGGGCCAGGGTGGCTTTCCACAGAGCACTGGGAATCTCTGCCAGGATATCACATGATTTTATTCTCAAAGACATGGCAGCCATATTTGAGAGTCGAAAAATACATAGGACTCACATTGTAGACTTTAATGGGCCTGGCATCATGTGACCATTTTGGCACTCTTTCAGAAGCCTTGCCTGTGAGAGTTCTCCAGAGCTTTTATTGAATTGAGCTTCCTCAACATTTAATGGTTACTGAATGAATTGAAAGCCACAGTGCCTCCAACTTCATCCTTGAAAAATGGCTAGATAAATACCATGAAAATTTTGAAATTCCCATGACCAGGTGGCACTGGAGAACCTTTGGATGTCCTATTGCTGATCAAGAGTATACCAGACAGTGCCTTGATTGACTGGGTTTCATGAAAATGGTGTAGTACAGAGATGCCAGTAAGTTGGAGCCTGCTGAGTAGTGGGTCTAGAGCAGTTTTGGGCAGGTGTGTGATAAATCACCAGTGGTAGGGTCATGAGGATCTACCATTGTATTCCAAATGGCATGTTACTTACATGGTGCAGCCAGCAGACCCTTATATGTAAAGGCATCTTGTTATATGGAGAGGTTTCAGGGCAATGTTCAGAATTAGGTTGATATGGACAAGGGGGCAATGGGGCAAGCTAGGAGGGATAGAAGCCTGGTTGGTGCATTCTCCTGCATACCCTGGCACACCACACGTGACAGAACTCCCTCCAGCATTGTGTCCCAGTTTAGCTCCTTGTATGTCATGAAGCAAATACCAAACTCCGAGTGCAGTAGCAAAAACACGACAAAAAGTGGACCAGGACCAAATGGCTTCACAGTCCACATGGGGAGAAACTTAGTCCCCAGTGGTCACAGTTTACCTACAAAGAGATAATGCAGCACTGCTGCTCATCTTTATTGGAATATAAGAAGCCATGTCCTCCAGGTCACATAAATGCAGACCCAGCTTTGATGGTCTCACGCAAAGAAGTCAAATCTCCTGACAACAACATATTTTTCAAGTGCCCAACCTCACAGAAAGTTTCTCAAAAAGTTTTTAGGCCAGAAGAGCTCCATGTTTGTGGAGTGTTAACCCAGTCCCTTACTTTTGGAAACTCCTCTACCACCTCCAAGATTGTGAACTCCTGAGCATTTCCATTCCAGATATGTATTCACTGATTTTCTAACTCTTCTCCTCCAATTGTGTCTTAATTGGGGCAAAGGGATTGACAAGGCATTGCTCTGGATGAGAGTGGAAGGATATTTATGCAGCACATATTTGCATACACATTGGATTCATTTTTCAATTTTCCTATTGAAATAGTGAATCCCTGACACTAACCCGAACCTATTAGGCTCAGACTACTCAACCTAATAAAAAGGAGAAAAATAACCCAAACAAATATAAATACAAGCAGTTCAGAGGAGGCATGTTGTATATTTGGACTTGCCTTTTGCATTATATAAGGTAGGAGTTATAAATCTAGTCAATTTTTAATTGAAATAGTTCTCCATGTGTTTTTAAAGTTAACAGATATGTGAATTCTTGTTTCCAATTCTCTGTAGCCATTTCACCCATGTATATTTATATACATATATAGAATCCTACCAGGTATCACATGTACATTTTTGGGAGGTGGCTGACTTGGCAGATACAAATTGTGAGAAGAGTTCACTCCTCTTAAACGCTGTTGGAACTGAAAATTCAACCTACAAGCTTCCTAGTAGAACAACATTATACATAAGCTCATGTTCAGTAAAATAAATATTTTTGCATCTGTGGATGATATATATTTAATGATGAATTTTGTTTGGCATATATATTGCTACTTTTTAATGTCTATTTGTGTTTTTTTTGTATATATACATACACTCTGTAGATTTTTCAAAATATGAAATATGTGTCTTATATACACTGTCTTAATTCATTCATGTTCATGTACTTGGATTTATAATCAACTTTTCACAAGATTATTCTCAGACATATTCATTTAACTGAAATACATGTTTGTTTCCTAGTACTGAAAACTAACTTCAGTGAATGGTGCATACAAATCCTAATAATTCTACAGTAACTAACCCAGTCTAACATCAATGCAAGTAGATTCCTATGGCACATGATATGTAATTTGACGTTCATTTGTATTCAACACTGGTACATTACTATTTCTTCAGGGTTTGCACATCATAGGATATACATTTCATCCACAAGTTCACAAATTTATAGGCATTTGTTTCAACTTTAATCACTTATTGCTTCAGAACACATGTATTATCAGGGTTTCTTGACTGGTCTTTTCATGAGAATTCTTTCCAAACACATTATTTTCAATTTCCATAATCACTATTGAAGCAAAACTCACACACTCTTCATGATAAACCAAAACACTAATATTGCCATTTGATGTATAATTGGTCGGAATGAATGATTGTATATCAATATAAGATTTCCTGTAATTTTTCAGATATCAGTTCAATACATAATTTAAATTTGGAACAACTTATATTATTTATTCACATTATGGTCTATTCATGCTTTATCTCTATATTCATAGACACAGGGTACACCTCTTTGTACCCCCAAAACTAATTTTATGTCTTCAATATATTGCTCCCAGAAAAGGTGGTAGAAATACTCATGTCACCTGATCTACATAAACATTTTATCACAGTAATATTCGGAACTAAAAATGTGAAGGTCACACTTAAGACTGTACCAAAGCCAAAAGGGAAATTGTACATGGATTACTAAAACATCCATGTCCAGGTTGCCTAATACTCTCAAATGTCAATCCTATTGGTGACGACATATTTGTTTCTTCATAAGATTATATATTGAAACTCAACCTTGTAGAAAATGTCTAATCCTATCACTCATTTTATACTTTGCATGATTTCATAATGTCTCTATTGATATCTGCTTTTCTACATATTTTCCCAAGCTCATCATAGTGACTCACTCTTCATATGTGCTGACATTAACATTCACCCTCTAACCAAAACCCTATTAGGAAAGAAATTTGATACAAATCCTATACTCACTCTTCTTCCTAAACCTACCGACTATCTTCTTAATCCTACCTACTATCCCTTTTTGACTGGATGTTCTCTTCTACATTCAATCATCCAAGGTACAAGGTCCTATGCCATTTATTATTGAATTATCTGAGACATCTTTGCAGAACATAATTAAAAGCTAAGTATCCCAGTCAAGGGCCGAATGATTTCTGGCCTTCAAATCTTACTTAGATTTCTGTTTTTGTACATTTATTTCAACTCTATATTCTTATAAATATCGTAGGTACCCAATACCATTATTCATCTCACAGAATGATTCCTAACTGAAATCGAACCTGTTATTAACCCGAAACATACACTGTTCCCTCAATCTCATTTTACAGAAGAGCAGGGAAAGAGTTGTTCTTACAATATAGGAAATTAGGGTACCTTCCACCTGCGAGAACCTCAAAGGTCCATTCAGAAATGATACCTGGAGAAGATTTAGGCAGGTATAAAGGACCTGAGAGAGCAAAAGTCATCTTCCATGGCAAACAACCTGGTCAGGATGAAGGGATGTGTCTGAATCAGCCTCTCTCTTCTTATTGTAGAGAAGATGGACAATACCAGGCCTGGGTGAAGAGCTGTTCCCAGGTTCCTCTGGTTGATATACCATTCTAACTAGTGAAAGTGTCACAAGAAGTAGAGGCCGGCTCCATCTCATGGGACCCTTGGAAGCAACTCTTAGGACAAAGTGTTTGCCAAGGCAGTGACCTCATTCAGTTCCAAAGAAAGTGACATACCTCATTTCCTTGGTGATGGAACTCTCTGAACTTGGTATCCAAGAAGTCAGGCACCCAGAAGCAGTCCCAGTCCCAGTATCAGTGGGCTCACTTGGTTGGATTTAACAAGGACAGAGTCAGTCTTTTTTGGTACCTACTGATGTGAGGAAGGACAAATGGAGGAGAGCTCGGAAGAGGGTCCTTTCCTGAGAAAGCAGGTAGTGGCTCACCACTTTTTCCTGACACCTCAACAGAGTTGGCCAAGGAAACCAGATCTGATAGAGGACAGGCCATTTTGGGAGAAGATAGTATGGCCCACAATTCAGAGAACACTTTGGATAGTCACAGACCTACTTGAGGGAAGGAGGTGCCTTTGTGGGAGTGGGTGTGTGTTTGTGGTTCTGTCTCATGTTCTGAGAATAGGTAGGAAAGTCGGTTTTTTCGTTTGCAGTGGACTATTTCTAGTAAGTCGTTTGACCAGACTAGTGTTCCTATGTCTGTGTATTTCACTGTGTCCGTTGTTGTAGACATTTGAAAAGATAATGCATTAATATATGTCTAGTCTAGTATAAATCTTCCCATAATTCATCCTGGCCAATTAATGAATGGAATGCAACCTGTCTTATCCATGGGCAACACCTGCTATCTACCTAAGTTCCTGTTTTCTTCCTGAATTCTGGCCATTCTCCAGAATTGGCTCATGGTTTTGTTTCCAAGATATGTACCACCTCCAAGCCCTGTGACATGGCCATGTACTGGATAGCTTAAGAGAATGGCGAGATTCTCAGAAAACTCAGATATCAGTGTGACCAGGAAAGTCTCAGTGGAGAGACCCTACTTTGGATCTTTTGCTTAACTATTGTTCTGTTGCCCTGAATGTCAAATATCAGTGTGACCAGGAAAGTCTCAGAGGAGAGACCCTACTTTGGATCTTTTGCTTAACTATTTTTCTGTTGCCCTGAATGTCTGGAAGGCCTTTTCCTCAGGCCACCCCTCTGTGAAGCCTGAGGAAAACAGTTTTGAAATGGAAATGAATGGGCATCATCTGTGGCTCTTTGCTTAATTGCTTTGGTAAGGGATGTGGCTGAATTAGCCTTTTGGTCTTATGTGTGGCTGTGACTTAGATTCTCAGCTCCTGATGGATCTAAAGAATGATCGCTTGTGTCCATCCAAAACCATAATTGCAAAAAGATCAGTCATTGTGGATGAAGTCACTTGCCTTCCTCTGTTAGGTTCATGACCTCTATCAAGTGAGAATACGGATTCTTTGGATGAAATGAGTTCTTCCAAGCCCTGCAGTGGTGCTTGGGTTTTCACATGACTCCAAATGAAATAAAGAATCTATATCTGAAAATCAGTAGGGCTCAAATTGGAGAAACAGAGCAGTATTAAAGGCATGCTTATTTTGTCACTCCTGGTTCACAGGAAGGGTGTCCAGGCCACCCTGACTTTAGGCAAATGAGGGGCAAGCGAGCTTATTTTGGAAACTGTCTTTGGCTGCGCCCCTCATAGAAACCTTCGCCAGAGGTGAGGATGAGTCTCTACATGGAAGAGGATTAGTGTCATGTGGAGGTGTTTTGGTTATAATTTTGGTCATTTGTGTGTCGGTTGGAAAAAATGACTGTGTCCACCTGGGCTTGAACTCTGGTGTGATTCCCCTTAGAGACTGAGTTGTGGAACTAAAGTCAGAGAAATATTGCCATGAATTTTGTTGGAATTTTAGTAGGCCATGCATGAGAGTCGCCATTGGAAACTGAGATCTAGGCCCAGGGTGGCTTTCCACAGAGCACTGGGAATCTCCGCCAGGATATAACATGATTTTATTATTAAAGACTTGGCAGGCTGAGTTGAGAGTCAAAACACACATGGGCCTCACCTTGTAGACCTCAATGGGCCTGGCTTTATGTGGCCTCTTTGGGCACTCTTTCAGAAGCCTTGCCTGTGAGAGTTCTTTAGAGCTATCATTGAAATGAGCTTCCTCACCATTTAATGATTCCTGAATGAATTGAAACCCACAGTGACTCCAACTTCATCTTTGAAAAATGGTTAGATAAATACCATGAAATTTTTGAAATTCCCATGACCAGGTGGCACTGGAAAACTTTTGGATGTCTTGTTGCTGATCATGAGTATACCAGACAGTACCTTGATTTACTGGGTTGCATGAAAATGGTTTAGAACAGAGATGCCAGTAAGTTGGATCCTGCTGAGTAGTGGCCCAGAGCAGTGGTGTGCAGGTGTTTGATAAAACATCAGTGGTAGGGCCATGAGGATCTACCATTGGATTCCAAATGGCTTGTGACTGACATGGTGTAGCCAGCAGACCCTTATATGTAAAGGAATCTTGTTATATGGAGAGGTTTCAGGGCAATGTTCTGAATCATGTTGCTATTGTCAAGGGGGCAAGCTACGTGGGATAAAATACTGTTTGGTGCATTCTCCTCCAGACCCTTCCCCCCACACCTGACAGAACTCCTCCAGTACTGTGTCCCATTTGAACTCGTATTTTGTGAAGCAAATACCAACCTCCCAGAGCAGCAGCAAAAACACCACGAAAATTAGAGGATGGCCAAATGGCTTCACAGTCCACACGAAGAGACAATTAGCCCTCAGAGGCCACAGTTTACCTACAAAGAGAGAATTCAGCACTGTTGCCTCATTTCATTGGAAAGTAAGTAACCATGTCATCCAGATCACATAGATGCAGACCCAGCTTTGATGGTCTCACTACAAAGTAAGCTAAAGCTCCTGACAACAGCATATATTTCAAGTGCTCAACCTCAGAGGCAGATCCTCAAAAATATTTAGGCCAGCAGAGCTCGAGGTTTGTGGAGTGTTTACCCTGTCCATTACTTTTAGAAACTCCTCTACCAACTCCAATGATGTGAAATCGGGAGCATTTTCCAATCCAGATAGGTATTCACAAATTTTTTAACTCTTCTACTCTAATTGTGTTTTTCTTGAGGCGAAGGTAATGTCAAGGCATTGTTCTGGATGAGAGTGGAAAGTTTTTTCTGTAGCATATGTTTGCATACACATTGGATTCAATTTCCTGTTTTCCATTCAAAATACTGAATCCCTGACACTAACCCATACCCTACCAGACTCTGACTACTAATCCTAATATGATGGAGAAAAATAACCCAAACAGAATAGAAATACATGTAGTTCAGGGGAGGCATGGTGTATAGTTGGACTTCCCTTCTGCATGATACAGAGTAGGAGTTATAAATCTAGTCAATTGTTTGTTGAAATAGTTCTCCATGTATTTTTAAAGTTAACAAACATGTGAATTCCTGTCTCCCTTTCTCTGTAGCCTATTCAGCATGTGTATTTTAATATGGACATATACAATCCTACCTGGTACCACACGTTTGTTCTTGTGATTTGGCTTACTTGGCAGATACAAATTGTGAGACAAGATCACTCCTACTAAACCCTGTTGGTACTGAATATTGAAACAATGGGTGAGCTTCCTAGTTGAACAACATTATACATAAATCCATGTTCAGTAAAATGAATATTTTTGGATCTGTGGATGATATATATTTTATGATGAATTTTGATTGACATATATTGCTACTTTTTTTGTCTGTGTGTACTCTCCAGATTTTTCTAAATATGAAATATATGTGTCTTATGTACACTCCCTAAATTCATTCATGTTCATGTATGTGGATTTATAATCAACTATTCACAAGATTATTCTCAGAAATATTCATCCACCTGAAATTTGCCTAATGCTCTCAAATGTCAATCCTATTGGTGACTACATATTTGTTTCTTCCTAAATTATGTATTCAAACTCAACCCTGTTCAAAATGTCTAATCCTATCACTCACTTTATACTTTGCCTTATTTTGTAATGTCTCTATTTATATCTGCTTTACTTCATGTTTTCCCCAGTTCATCATTGTGACTGACTCTTCACCTGTGCTAACTTTAACAATCACTCTGTAACCGAAACCCTGTAGCTAACGAACTTTTGTTCCAAATCCTATACTCACACTTCTTCCTAAACGTACTATCTTCCTATTTCTATCAACAATCCCTTTTTGACTGGATGTTCTCTTCTACTTTCAATCATTATAGTAAATGTCGGGCGAGCTTCGCAGGAGGAAACCACCAACAGACTATCTCATGCAACAGCAAAGGGTTTATTGAGTGTCCAGCATGCTGGTGCTCAGAGCTCACTTGAATAGAGCAGATAGCCCTGAGAATCGCTTAAGTAGAGCTTATATACTTTACCTGGAGAGGGCAGGGAGGGAAGTTTATTGATGGATCAGGGCGAGTGGGCGATTTGCGTGCAACTGGGTGAGGGAGCACATTCTGCAGTTGGGCAGTTGGGGACAGCACATACTGGGAACAAGATTTGCAAGCATTTCTCAAGATTTCAACAGTGTTTTGTTAAGCATACAGAAAAACAGGAAGTGACAAGTACCTATTTTATTAACCTTTTATTCCCCACTTCTTCTTCTGGCTACTTTTAATCATAAAAATGATCATTGGGGGGTGTCATATTCTATGTATACTAGTGGGGTATTACCATAAGTTTAACTCGTCCAATTTGAGCCTGGAGAAAAGAAATTACACGGTTGAGAAAACAGGGTTTAATAGTTAGCAATAATATGAGGATTATTATTGGACCGGCCAGGGTTGATAAAAACGTAGTTAACCAGGAAGACTGTGTGAACCAAGACTCAAACCACCTTTTTTGGGCCTCTCTGTCTCTTTGATGCTTTTCAAGGAATCTTTTTAATTTACTCTTAGATTTTATTACAACTCCAGTATGCTCGGCATACAAACAACTTTCTTCTCTCAATGCAGCACAGAGGCCCCTTCTCTCATGACAAGGAGGTCCAACCCTCGAGTGGTCTGAAAAACAACTTCAGAGAGAGAGGTAAAAGACTCATGCAAAGCTCTGAAGGAGGTTTCTAATATCTTAGTTTTGGTCTATTGCTGTCATTTGTTGGGTCATTTGTTGAGTCCCATGGACAAAGGCAGTGGTTCCCGTGGCCACCAGTGCAGCAATTTCTATTCCTAATATGATGGCTAAGTTGAGGGATATATATTTTCAGTGGAACCGGGTTGAATGCCCCCCTATTTGATCTTCAAATGAACCTGCATTGTGATAGAGCACTCTGGGAAACATCTGCACGATTACACAATTAATCACATCTGTTGACCATTTTATGAAAACATTAACAATGTTTAAGTATATAGAATCATGCTGTAGTAGGGACGGACAAGGCAACTCACCTAAGATAGCACTGAAGACAGGGAAACAGTCCTATTTGGTGGCAACCAGATTCAGAGGGCATTGATTCTGTTGTAATCAAGTAATCCTCTGAAACCCAAGTTTAGGTAGTTTCAGAATTTTGTACCCAACATGTAATGGAAGGGGCTCAGAAGTTCACAGTCTGCAGAAGTTGAAAAAAGCAGTTTTGTTTCTGTTTTTTCCTCGGTTCTGGGCAAGTTAACTTTTCAAGGACACCTGGGAGGGAAAGAGCTTTTTCTTCCCTTTCTTATTTTCCCATTTCCAGCTGTTACCACGGAGCCCAGTTGCTAACTTCGTTAACTTAGAAATGTAGCCATCTCTGTGAAGCCCCATGTCAAGGCCAGAGGCCTTGTTCACATATTTTTGTGAAAAACTAGTAAGGGGGTGTCTTGATTAGGAGTGCTAATTTTTTTAGCCAGTGGCCAAGTAGAACAGGGCAACATGAAAATAGGAAGTTTAACTACATTGAACTTTTTTATAGGGACTCTTTTGCTGAAAGTCCTAAAGTCAGCCATGGTGAAGACTTCTGGAGAAGGTCAGTTAAAGACTTTTCTGTGGGCCTGGTACAGAGGGGAAAGACGGAGAAGGTGGGGCTGAGAGCAGCTCAGAGTATCTGAGAATGAGAAAAGAGAGATGTAAAAAAATAATTGGAAAGTGGTTTGGAATTTTCCTAGCAACAAATATTTGAGCAGTAGAACAGGTAGCGCAAAGAAGAAGATGGTTGTGAGTATCCCAAAACACATGTTAGGGACTTTAAATTCTTAGTAAACTGTTTTCAGTGATGACAAAGCAACTTTAAAGGCCATTTTCATTACATCTTGGATATGGGTCTGAGGGCTCTCCTCAGCTGGTTTGAGCTTTGGGTTAGTTGGTAAGAGGACCTGGTGGGACCCGGTGCGGGCACTGACAGGAGAAGAGAGGAGTGAGTGGGTGGAGGGGTACCTCAGTACCTGCTACGTCAGCAAGGGGGCAATGGTCTGAGAACCAGCAGAGATTTGGATTTTTGATCTAATAATTGTAGTGGAGAAATCAGGTTGCTGAGGTGGGAGTGACAGCAGAGACTCTGGAGCAGAAGGCTGAAGGTGAGGATCTATTGGGTAAGCATAGTTCAGGATGTGAGCGAAGAAGGGAAAAGGCCTCTACATAGTGGAATCTCCTTTTACCCTTTTGAGCACCAGCAGATGTTAAAAAGGTCACACAGGATTTGAGGATCTAGAGTCCCCTCTGGTTGCCATCAGTTTTTGTTTTCTAATTCGTAATATGGCCAATGCTGTGTACTGAATTTAATGCGGAGTTTGGGTTCCATCAGGCAGCCCCTGTATGCTCACATCCCCATGACTTACAGAAGAAGTCGGCTTTTCCCCCACATAGCCATGGCTGTTTATGGCTTTGACAGTCGGCCGGGTAAACACAGTAATCTAGGCTAGCCAACCTGCATCTGGCTCGTGTGTCCCTACATCCATAATGTTTGTTTCCATTATCTATGGTAAGGAAGGGATTTAATGGAATTTTAGTGGGATCCTCTTCATCAGGGATATCCCATTAGGAAAGACCTATAGCCAGCTGACAAATGTCTGGGTGGAGAGATGGTCACCACGTCCCTAAGTGGGCTGTATGCGAGATAGATTATACTTCTTTTCCAGTAGAATTTGTGATCAGCCAACGCTGCTGAACGGGCTGATGAGGGTTAGGACTACTTGTGGCTGAGGGGAGAGTCTATAGGCTTATCCACATCGTGAATATGCAATTTGAAAGTGTTACCAGTCTTTTCCAGTTTCCAGCCAGAGTGTGGACAGGGCGCAGGCTTGAGATGAGAGGCATGGATCCAGGAAGTGATTCCGTCTACCTTTACCACTGCAGATGTTATAAGTACCACCTGGTATGGTCCTTTCCAGTGGGGTTCCAGGGATGACACCTGATATCATCTTATGTAGATGAATCTCTTACTTGATATCAATGTGGAGTCCCCTCGTCCCCAGTTTGGTAGGCAGTGGCCAGCTTTTTCCACAGGTATCACTGAGATCTTTCAAGAGCTTTAAGTCTGTCAAGCAAGGGGGTGTGAAAGGGATCGTTAGGTCTTAGAGTTGGGCTTTGGTCCATTACTGGAGGAGAGGCACAATAGATATTCACAGGGGGTGTGGTTACTCAAAGAAACAGAGGGCGTATTTCTTGCACGAAACATTGTATAAGGCATGAGCATAGTCCAATCATTTATGCTGGTCTCTAAGCTTAATTTTGTTGAGGTCTCTTTAATGGTTCTATTCATTCTTTCTACCTGTCCTGAACTCTAGGGTCTGTAAGCACAATAAAACTTCCAATGAATCCCCAGGTTCCTGGCTAACCCCTGACTTACTTGGGCCACGAACGCCGGTGCATTATCAGACCGTATTACCTTTGGCAGGCCGTATCTTTGAAAAATGTCTTTCAGGATCTGCTTGACCACCATTTGCACTGTTTCTTTTTTTTTTCTTTTAGTGGGGAAGGCTTCAATCCATCCTTAAAATGTATCTACAAAGACTAGAAGATATTTATGTCCATACCTTGCTGGCTTAATTTCAGTAAAGTCAACTGCCCAGAATTGTCCTGGTCTGGTTCCTCGTAGGTGCTTTCCTGCAGGAAGCTTGGAAGGATAAGCATTTACCAATTGATGGACTCGACAGGCTTTTTTTACCCATTTAGTTATTTCTTTTTGCTGTGAGTCAGTTAGTGGAAAACTCTGTTCTTGAAACTTCAGAAATACCTGCAGTTTCTTTGAACCAAGGTGAGTGAGTTGATGTGCATTTTCTACTGACATATTTAGAGCTGTGACTATAGGAGTTTTTAGTGAAGGATTTAGAAATTCCACTTGGGGGCCTTCAGGGTTAAAAGTTATTTTGGCCCGGTACTTGGTGAGCAGATCTCTGCCCATCAATGGGGCCAGGCATTCTGTGATTACTAGGAAGGATTGATGGATTTTCCTTTTCCCAGGTCTATGGTCCTCTTAGTTGTCCAAGCCCGATACTTACTGCCATTTGCCCCTTGAACTAGAGACCTTTTATTTGATAGATGGCCCAATGGGGCCTTGAGGGCTGAGTATATTGCCCCTGTATCCACTTCAAAGTTTACTGGGGTCCCCTACACTTCAAAAGTTACCCTGAGCTCCGGGAGGGGATGTTAGCCCCGACTTTTGGAGTCATCCTCAAGAGTCAGAATGGCTGGCAGGAGTGGCTGTCTCTTTCTAGTGAACTCTTTGGCCCAGTGTCCTTTTTTTTTACAGTAGGCACAGTGATCTGAGGCAAGGAGTGGCCTCTGGCGTGGGCCCAGGTATCCCTTCCTGTCTCCCTGTTTCTTAATTTCTGGCCCTTTTGTTGTTGTGACCAGGACCTTAGTCAACGCCTTATTCTGTCTTTTGTTTCTTTTATCCTCACTTTGCTTCATTCTCTTCCTCAGTTTCTCTCTTAAGGTATATTTTCTTGGCTTCTCTGACTAAATCTCTCAAAGTCATATCTTGTAATCCATCTAAGCATTGTAACTTTCTTTTAATATCCAGGGCAGCTTGCCCAATAAAGGCCATCATGACAGATGCCTTTTGATCCTCTGCCTGAGGATCGAAAGGAGTATATCTCCTACTTGCCTCCATAATTCTCTCTAGAAACATAGAGGGAGATTCATCAGGCCTTTGAATAATCTCTATTACCTTGGCCAAATTAGTTGGTCGCCTAGTGGCCACTTGGATGCCCACTATTAGAACCTGGCGATAAGTGGACAGATGCTTTCTAACTTCAATGGTGTTGGTGTCCCAGTTGGGTTGTTTCAAAGGAAAACCAGCTTTGATTAAGTTGGGAAGATGTATCACTCTCCAATCTGGTCGGAGGACATTTTTTTATAGCTTCCAGGAAGATTCTCTTTTGTTCCTCTGTCGTGAAGAGAGTCCCTAGGAATTGTTGACAGTCATCCCAAGTAGGCAAATGTGAAAATATCAATGACTCAACCAGACCTGTGAGCCCTGTGGGGTCCTCGGAAAAAGGGGGATTGTTATATTTCCAGTTATATAGGTCGGAAGAGGAGAAAGGCCAATATTTGTAGGCTTGCATTTTCCCCCCATGGCCTTCGTCAATCAATGGTCTGTAGAGACATAGTGGGAGCATCACAGGAGTTCCAGGGTTTTCAATCATTCACCACCATCAAGTTTCCTTAGCTGGGCTAGCTTCCTCCTGCGGAGGAGGGGCTGTGTGTGCTGCGGGGGAGTTATCTGGAGGGCGCTGGGCCAGCTTATATTCCTCCAGTGGTAGAGAGGCTGAGTCAGCTGCAGGGGAATCACTTAGAGGGTGTTGGTGGTTGGGGGACGAAGGCAGGGTATAATAAGGGGGAAGAGAGTCCAGAAGAGTCAAATCTTTTGACTCAGGGATTACAAAGGGTGGAGGAGGAGGAGGAGCAGAGGGTTTGAGAGATCATGGGGGAAGAAGTAGGAGCAGGGGAAGTGACAAAGAAAGGCTTCACCCATTGAGGAGGAGATTTGCAGAGGTCCAGCAAAGTTAAGATATATGGCTGTTGATCCGGATGGCTATGTGTGCCCGGGTGAAAGACAATATCTCTGACTTCTTAAATTAGTGGGAAGTAGAAAGATCCTTCTAGGGGCCATCCAAATTCAAAGGTGGGCCATTCTGAGGCACAGAGATTCTGAAAGGTCCAGCGTTTAACTAAAAAAGAAAGATTCTGAGCCCTTAAGCGGACTTTGGTCCAGTGATCAAGGGTCAGGGACAGGGGCATTGAAGTGCTGTGTCCCATAATGAAAGATACACAAAGAGTGAATGCAAGACACACGACACAGACAAGACAAGACAATAAAGACATTCAATGGACATCCAAAACTGAGACCAGGACTGAGTAGCCAGCAAAACCCAATGGGCTGGCAATTCCGAATCAGATACAAAATATTACTGAGTCGAAGAGACTATTGTTCCTCGATTTCCCGAGTCTTTGGGAAGTTCCCCAGGGACGTGGCCTGTGGCTCTGTGACACGTCTGTCAGCCACCATCGGAGAGAACTCACGCTCTTCATCGACAGCCATTTTGCCCAGCACTAACCTTAACACTGAAACAAGAAAGAGGTGCCTTACTTAACCCAAGAGGAACCCGTTAGGGTCTTTTGTCCGCCGCTGCCAAAACTCGGTGGAATCTCCATATGTAAAGGTCGGGTGAGCATGGAAGGAAGAGACCACTAACAGACTGTCTTATCCAACAGCAAAGGGTTTATTCTGGGTCCAGCATGCTGGGGCTCGGAGCTCACTTGAATAGAGCAGAGAGCCCTGAGAACAGTTTAAGCAGAACATATATATTTTCCTTGGAGAGGGCAGGGAGGGAAGTATACTGATGGGTCAGGGCGAGTGGTCGGTTTGCATGCAACCGGGTGAAGGAGTACATTCTACACTTTGGCAGTTGGGGACAGCACATTCTGGGAACAAGATTAGCAAACAGTTCTCAAGATTTCAACAGTGTTTTGTTAAGCATACAGAAAAACAGTAAGTGACAAGTACCTATTTTATTAACCTTTCACTACCGACTATCCTTTTTGACTGGATGTTCTCTTCTACATTCTATGATCCAAAGTACAAGCTCCTATGCCATTGTATATCAATTTTTTCAAAGCTAAGTATCCCAATCAAGGGCGCAGTGCCCTTCTGGGCTTCAAATGTTACTTAGATTTCTGTTTTTATACATATATTTCACCTATATATTTTTATACATATTGCAGGTTCCCAATACCATTATTTATTCAGCATAATGATTCCTAACCCAAATCAAACATGTTATTAACCCTAACCATACATGGTTCCCTCAATCTAACGTTACAGAAGAGCAGGGACAGAGTTGGTGTTACAATACAGGAATATAGGGAATCTTCCACCTGCTGATAACCTCAAAGGTCCATGCAGATATAATCTCTGGAGAAGATGTAGGCAACTCTGAAGGACCTGAGAGTGCAAAAGTCATCTTCCATGGAAAACAACCTGGTCAGGGTGAAGGGTTCTGTCTGAATCAGCCTCTCCATTCTTAATGTAGAGAAGATGGACCAAATGATACCTGTGTGGAGAGCTGCTCCTGGATGCCTATGGGTGATATACCATTCTAACTTGTGAAAGGGTCACAGGAAGCAGGGGCAGCCTCCATCTCATGGGAAGCTTGGAAGCAACTCTTAGGACAGATTGGTTGCCAAGGCAGTGAACTCATTCAGTTCCTGACGGAAGTGACCTCACCTCACTTCCTTGGTGATGGAACTCTGTGAACTTGCGATCCAGGAAGCCAGTCAAACATTGACAGCCCCAGTCCCAGTCTCAGTGGTTTTACTTTTTGAATTTCCCAAGGACAGAGTCAGTCTTTCTTGGTACCTATTGATGTTAGGATGGCCAAATGGCAGGAAAACTCTGAAGAGGGGCCTTTCCTGAGAAAACAGGTAGTGGCTCACTGCTGGCTCCTGACAACTTCAGAGACTTGGCAAAGGACACAAAATCTGAGACAGGACAGGCCATTTTGGGGGAACCTATAATGGCCCACAGTCAGAGGACACTCCAAATAGTCACAACCTACTTGGAGGAAAGAGGTGCCTTTGTGGGTGTGGGTGTGGGTTTGTGGTTTTGGCTCATGTTCTGAGAAGAGGTAGGAAATGAGGTTTGTTTGGTTTGGGGGGAATTGTTTCTAGTAAGTCATTTGACAATGCGAGTGTTTCTGTGTCGCTGTATCCCACTGTGTCCGTGATTGTAGATATTAGAAAAGAGAAAGCATCAATGGATGTGTCCTGTCTTTTAGAAAGCTTACCAGCATTCATGCTGCGCAATTTATAAATAGAATGCGGCTTGCCATAATGATGGGCAACACCTACGATCTTCCTAAGTTCCTGTTTTCTTCCAGAAATCTGGTCACTCTCCATAATAGGCTTATGGTTTTGTATCCAAGATATGTACCACCTCCATGCTCTGTGACATGGCCATGTACTGAATAACTGAAGTGAATGGCGAGCATCTCAGAAAACTCACATACCAGTGGGACCTGTAAAGTCTCATTGGAGAAACCCTGCTTTGGGCCTTTTGCTTACCTATTGTTCTGTTTCCCTGAATGTCAGGAAGGTCTTTGCCTAAGGAAAACGCTTTGGGAAGTCTGAAGAAAACCTTTTTCAAATAAAAAAGAATGGGCATCAGCTGTGGCTCTTTGCTTAATTGCTTTGCAAAGAGATGTGTCTGAATCAGCGTCTTGGCCCTGTGTTAGGCTGTAGCTTAGATTCTCAGCAACTGATGGATCTAAAGAAAGATCCCATGTGTGCATCCAAAACCAAAATAGCAAAAGAGCAGTCATTGTGGATGAAGTCTTTCGCCTTCTTCTGTAAGTTTTCTGACATCAATCAAGTGAGAATAGGGATCCTTTAGGTCAAATGAGTTCTTCAATTCCCTGCAGAGGCTAGCACATAGGTGGTTGGGTTTTCTCATGACTCCAATTCACATAAAGAATCTAAACCCCACAGTCAGTAGGTCTCAAATTTGAGAAGTGGATCAGTATTAACAGCAGGCCTATTTGATCACTCCTGGTTCACAGGAAGGGTGTCCAGGTCACTCAGAATTTAGGTAAATGAGGGGCAAGAAAGCGTATTTTGGACACTGTCTTGGGCTGCATTCCTCATGGAAATCTACAGTCAGAGGTTATGATGAGTGTCTATATGGAAGAAGGTGAGGGCCATGTGGGAGTGTTTTGGTATTAATTGTGGTTATTTTTGTGGCAGTTGAAAGGGATGACTGAGTCCACCTGAGTTTGAACTGTGGTGTGATTCCCTTAGAGACTGAGTACAGGAACTGAACTTAGAGAAATATTGCCATGAATTGAGTTGGGATTTCAGAAGGCCAAGCATGAGAGTCACCCTTGGAAACTGAGATCTAGGCCCAGGGTGGCTTTCCAGAGACCACTGGGAATCTCAGGCTTGATATCACATGATTTTATTCTTAACGACTTGGCAGTCTTAGTTGAGAGTCAAAACACACATGGACGTTACATTGTAGACCTCAATGGGCCTGGATTTATGTGACCCTTTGGCCAATCTTTGGGAAACCTTGCCTGTGAGAGTTCTCCAGAACTTCATTTGAAATGAACTTCCACAACATTTAATGGTCCCTGAATAAATTGAAACCCACATGCTGCCAACTTCATCCTTGAAAAATTGCTAGATAAATACCATGAAATTTTTGAAATTCCCATGACCAGATGGCACTGGAGAAACTTTGGTTGTCCTGTTGCTGAACATGATTATGCAGGACAGTGACTTGATTGACTGAGTTTCATGAAAATGGTGTATAACAGAGATTCCAGGAAGTTGGACCCTGCTGAGTAGTGGGCCTAGTGCAGTGATGGGCAGGTGTGTGATAAAAAAAAACATCTGTGGTGGGGCCATGTGGATCTGCCATTGGCTTCCAATTGGCTTGTGACTGACATGATGCATCCAGCAGACGCTTCTATGTAAAGGTATCTTGTTATATGGAGAGGTTTCAGGCCAATGTTCAGAATCCGGTTGCTATGGTCAAGGAGGCAAGCTATGTGGAATAGAAGCCTGGTTGGTACATTCTTCTGCAGACCCTGACTCACCACAGGTGACAGAACTCCCTCCAGCACTTTGTCCCAGGTGAATTCCTTGTAATTCGTGAAGCAAATACGAAATTCCCAGTGCAGCAGCAAGCAACACCAGGAAAACTGGAGGATGACCAAATGGCTTCAGAGTCCACAAGAGTAGACTATTAGCCCCCAGTGGCCACAGTTTACCTACAAACAGAAAATTAAATACAGCTTCCTCATGTTTATTGGAAAATAAGAAATCATGTATTCCAGGTCACATAGAAGCATACCCAGATTTGATGGTCTCACTACAAAGGAAGCTGAATCTCCTGACTACAACATATATTTCAAGTGCCCAACCTCAGAGGCAGTTCCTCAAGAAGTCTTTAGTCCAGCAGAGCTCCATGTTTGTGGAGTGTTTACCCTGTCCCTTACTTTTGGAATCTCCTCTACCACCTCCAAGTTTGTGAACTCGTGAGCATATTTGATTCCAGATATGTATTCACAGATTTTCTAACTCTTCTCCTCTAATTGTGTCTAACTTGGGGCCAAGGTAATCTCAAGGCATTGTTATGGATGAGAGTGGGAAGATACTTTTGTAGCATATATTTGCATAAACATTGGAATCATTTTCCAAATTTTCATTCAAAATACTGAATCCCTGACACAAACCCATGCCAACTAGACTCTGACTACTAATTCTAATATGATGGAGAAAATTAACCCAAACAGAATAGAAATACAAGCAGTTCAGAGGAGGAATGGTGTATCATTGGAATTGCCTTTTGCATTATATAGGATAGGAGTTATAAATCTAGTCAATTTTTTGTTGAAATGGTTCTCCATGTGTTTTTAAAGTTAACAAATATGTGAATTCCTGTCTACCTTTCTCTGTATCCTATTCAGCACATGTAATTTTATATGCACATATAGAATCCTACCTGGTACCACACGTACATTCTTGTGAGGTGGCTGACTTAGCAGACACAAATTGTGAGAAGAGATCACTCCTCCTAAACGCTGTTGAAACTGAAAATTCAAACTATTGATGAGCTTCCTAGTACAATAAAATTATACATGAATCCATGTTCAGTAAAACAAATTTATTTGGATCTGTGGATGACATATATTTCGTGGTGAATTTCAATTGGGATATATTGCTACTTTTTAATGTCTGTTTGTGTGCATGCGTGTGTGTGTGTGTGTGTGTGTGTGTGTGTGTGTATGTTTATATATATATACACACACACTCTACAGATTTTTCAAAATATGAAATATATGTGTCTTATTATACACTCCGTAAATTCATTCATATTCATGTATGTGGATTAATAATCAACTTTTCACAAGATTATTCTGAGAAATATTCATCCACCTGAACTACATATTTGATTCCTATTACTGAAAACTAACAGTAAATGGTGCATACAAATCCTAATATTTCTGCAGTAACTGACACAGTTTTATATCAATGCAAGTAGATTCCTATGGGACGTGATGTGTATTTTGTCATTCATTTTTATTCAATACTGGTACATTTCTTTTTCTTCAGTTAATGCACATGATAGGATATATATATTTAATTCACTAGTTCAGAAATTTATAGGCATTTTGTTTTACTTTTCATCACTTCCTAATTCAGAAAACATGTTTTCCACAGGGTTTCATGACTGGTCTTTTCATGAGACTTCTTTCACAAAATGCAAAGGTCACACTTATGTTTGTACCGAAGTCTAAATGGAAAGTGAGTATGGATTACTAAAAACATCTATGTCCAGGTTGCCTAATGCTATCAAATGTCAATTTTATTGGTGACTACATATTTGTTTCTTCCTAAGATTATATATTCAACCTCAACACTGTTGAAAATGCCTGATCCTATCATGTACTTTATACTTTGCCTGATTTCCTAATGTCTCTATTGATATATGGTTTCCTACATACTTTCCAGAGTTCATCAATGTGACTGGCTCTTCACATGTGTTGATATTTACATTCATTCTCTACCCGAAACCCTACTGTTATAGAACATTTGGTTCAAATCCTATACTCACTCTGCTTTCTAAACCTATGAATATCTTCCTAATCCTACTGACTATCCTTCTGACTGGATGTTCTTTTTGACATTCAATCATCCAAGGTACAAGGTCCTATGCCATTGTATATCAATTTATCTGAGACATCTGTGCAGAATATAATTCAAAGCTGAGTATTTCAATCAAGGGCCCAATGCACTTCTGGGCGTCAAATCTTACCTAGATTTCTGTGTTCATACTTATATTTCACCTATATATTCTTGTAAATATCGCAGGTTCCCAAAACCATTATTCATTGCACAGAATGATTCCTAAGCCAAATCAAACTTGTTATTAACCCTAAGCATACACTGTTCCATCAATCTATCTTTACAGTAGAGCAGGGACAGAGTTGGTCTTACAATACAGGTATGTAGGGGATCTTCCACCTGCTGAAATCCTCAAAGGTCCATGCAGAAATGATCCCTGGAGAAGACTTAGGCAGCTATGAAGGACCTGAGAGCACAAAATCATCTTCCATGGCAAAAAAACCGGTCAGGATGAAGTATTGTGTCTGAATCAGTCGCTCTGTTCTTAATGTAGAGAAGATGGACAAAACCAGGCCTGTGTGGAGAGCTGTTCCATGGTGCCTGTGGTTGATATACCATTCTAACTTATGACTGAGTCAGAGAAAGTAGGGGCAGCCTCCATCTCATGGGACCCTTGTAAACAACTGTTAGGACAAAGTGGTTGCCAAGGTATTGACCTCATTTAGTTCCTGAAGGAAGTGACCTACCTCACTTCCTTGGTGATGGAACTCTCTGAACTTGGGATCCAGGAAGCCAGCCACCCAGAGCCAGTGCCAGTCCCATTCCCAGTGGGCACACTTGTTTGAATTTTCCAAGGACAGAGTCAGTCTTTCTTGGTACCTCCTGATGTGAGGATGACCAAATGCTAGGAGAACTCTGAAGAGGGGCCTTTCCTGAGGAAGCAGGTAGTGGCTCATTGCTGGCTCCTGACAACTTAACAGAGTTGGCAAAAGGGACCTGATCTGATAAAGGACAGGCCATTTTGGGGGAACATAGTATGGTCCACCAGTCAGAGGACACTCCGGATAGTCACAGACCTTGTTGTGGGAATGAGGTGCCTTAGTGGGTGTGGGTGTGAGTTCGTGGTTTTGTCTCATGTTCTGAGAATAGGTAGCAAAGGTTGTTTGTTTGGTTTGGAGTCGACTGTTTCTAGTAAGTCATTTGAGAAGGCGAGTTTTTCTATGTCTGTGTATCCACTGTGTCCGTGGTTGTAGTTATTAGAAAAGCGAATACATCAATGGAAGTGTCCTGACTAGTAGGAAGCTTCCAGGCATTTATTCTGCCCTTTTTATGAATGGACTGCGGCTTGCCTTATGGATAGACAACACCTACTATCTTCCTAAGTTCCTGTTCACCTCCTGATTTCTGGCCTCTCTCCAGAATAGGCTCATGGTTTTGTGTCCAAGATATGTACCACCTCCAAACTCTGTGACATAGCCATGTACTGGATAGCTGAAGGGAATGGGAACATCTCAGAAACCTCAGAGATCAGTGTAACCAGAAAAGTCTCAGTGGAGAAACCCTGCTTTGGGCAATTTGCTTACCTATGGTTCCCTTGCCCTGAATGTTAGGAATGTCTTTGCCTCAGGCCACCCCTTTGTGGAGCCTGAAGAAAACAGTTTTCAAATTAAAATGAATGGGAATCACCTGTGGCTCTTTGCTTAATTACTTTGGAAAGGGATGTGTCTGAATCAGCCTCTTGGCCCTGTGTGAGGTTGTGGCTTTGATTCTCAGAACCTGATAGATCTAAAGAAAAATCCCATGCGTGCATCCAAAACCAAAATTGCCAAAAGAGCAGTCATTGCTGATGAAGTCTTTCGCCTCCCTCTGTAAGTTTCCTGACCTCTATCAAGTGAGAATAGGGAAGATACACCAAGTCAATTGATGGCTCCTATTGGAAAAATTCTATCACTGATGACAGCATCAGCATAAGTACCCCAACACTGCCACAATTCGCTGCACCAGCAGATAGTTCACAATGCATACAAGTGAGTTCACAATGCATACAAGTGATACATAATCCAGGCAAGTTCTACAAGCAGTTCAGTGATGGCTATTGCAGAATCTGTAGATTGATTTTATCTTTGTCTTCACCGGCACTGGGATGAAGATAGGAATTCTGGCAATAATGGCTAAAGAAAAAATTCTGTAACATTCCTGAAGGCACTAAAAGAAAACAATTTTCTTAACAATTTACGTTATCTTGAAGAGAATAATTAAATATAATGAAAAGGAAAAGTGAAAGTAAACAAACACGTCTGTTAACCTCCTATTTTTTCACATATTAAAACAATCCTGAACAGTTGTTTACCCAATTTAAATTAAACAATTTAATTCACGTGAATAAAAAAAATGGATATATTATTTCATTAGCACTCATCATATGTGATATATGGACATACACACATTCAAATATATAACACAAAACACAAGTGTGCACACATAATAAATACATACAACACATAATATAATAGTAAAGGCCTTATAACATTTTACATGTGAAATCATCATTGCAATGTTTAAAAACTCTACAGTCAAAAAATAGAACTGATAAGCAAAACATTAACCTAGGTCTGTATGAGCTCAAAAAAACAAAAGAGAACTTCATGATTTGAGAAAGGGCAATAATAAAATAGATATTGAAAAAAGCATCCCTGTTCTGTCGCAGATGTAAGGATAGCCAAACTGGAGTTTTGGATATCAGCTGTTATGGATTTGAGCCAAATCATCTTATTTTGGTCTATCGAAATCGCTTCAGTTAATCTCTCTGGAATCCAAATCGGCTGCTGTTCTCCCTGTGGAAACACATAAACAGACCCCCGACTCCAGGCAATCACTGGGTCGGGATCTTAGTTAATCTCTCTGGAATCCAAATCGGCTGCTGTTCTTCCTGTGGAAACCCACAAACAGACCTCCAACTCCAGAAAATTAATGGGTCAGGACCTTTCCATTGTCCTGTTAGAATATCCTTCCAAAGTACCTCGGGCTTATACACATTTTTTGGACACTTATGCCTTTCTGCAGCACTAAGTCCTGAAAATCCAAATTTAAAAAGTTTAGAGTAAAAAGGGTTATTTTAAGTTTATCTTTGGGGAATTTATATCCCTTCCCAATTCTGTCTTCTTACTTTAATGAGTACATTTTAATAGTGTGATGAGCTCTTTCAACGATGGCTTGTCCCTGTGGATTGTATGGGTTTCCTGATATATGAGTAATGCCAAATGATGAGCAAAATGGTTTAAAAGAGGTAGAAGTATAACCGGGGGCATTATCAGTTTTTAACTGCTTTGGAATGACCACAGTGGCAAAATTTTGTAAGCAATGAGCTATAACATCTTTAGTTTTTTTCCCCCATGAAGGGAGCCCATCAAAAATCCAGAAGAAGTATCAACTGTAACATGCAAATATTTTAATTTTCCAAATTCTGGCAAGTGTGTGACATCCATCTGCCATATATGGTAAGGTATCAATCCTCTACGATTGACTCTAAGATTAAAATGTGGTAAAATGGTCACACAATTTTGACATTGTTTTATTATTTTTCTAGCTTGTTCCTTAGTTATTTTAAAATGCTTTTGTAAAGTATTAGCATTGATAATGAACTTTTTATGAAAATTTATAACTTCTTCTAGTGTACAGAAAATATGTATGTATGTCATGAGTAGTTTTACCTGCTAAATCATTGCCCAAACTAAGGGCTCCAGGCAATCCTGTATGTGCCCAGATATGTCCTATTAAGAATGGATATTTTCTGTCCCAGATTAGACTTTGTATACTGGAAAGGAAAGAGAAAACAGTAGAGGAAGGGGAAATCCTACCAGCATCTTCAAGAGATACTATAGCATTAACTATATACTGACTATTGGAAAATAAATTAAACACAGAATCTTTAAACATCACAAAAGCTTATAATACTGCATTAAGCTCTACCTTTTGAGCTGATTTTTGGGGTGCTAAAAATGTAAAAATTTGATCAGGTGTAACTATTGCTGCTGTACCATTATTTGACCCATCAGTGAATATATTTGGAGCATTCATGATAGGAGTTTTCTTGTAATTTTTGGAAAAATTACAGGATGCAATGACCCAAAAGACAATAAAAGATTAGATGGTAAGTGGTTATCAAATAAAACATTAGATTTACACATGATTATTGCCCAAGTATTTAACTCATTAGCTAATTCATCAATTTGATTCATAGTGTATGGAGTAATAATTTTATTGGGAGAAATTCCAAACACTCCCTTTGCTGCTTTTATTCCTATGAGTATTAATTGTCCCTCAGCCTCAGGATACCTAGTAATAATAGTGTTAGAAGAATAAGATAAATGTATCCATAATAATGGACCTTCTTGCCAAAATACTCCTGTAGGAATATTTTTTGTTGGTAGTACAATAAATAATAAAGGCATTATTTTATCAAATCTATCCAAATGCATATTTCCCATATATGTTTCAATGATTTTTAATGCCTTTATTGCTTCAGGCGTAAACATTCTGGGTGAATTTGGATCAGATGGACCTTTTAGGATATCAAATATAGGTCCCAACTGTCCTGTTGGTATACCTAGATAAGGCCTTATCCAATTAATGTCTCCTAATAACTTCTGAAAGTCATTAATTGATTTGAGTTGATCTACTCGTATTTGAATTTTTGGTGGACTGACCATGGTTGAGGATAATAGAACTCCTAAATAATTAATTGGAAAATTTAATTGTATTTTATCAATTGATATCCCTAGATTATAATTTTTTAATAAGTTTGTAAGTGTGGCATAACATTCTAGCAATGGGTTTTTAACTTGTGTGCTAATAACACATCATCCATATTGTGAAATATTTGTAGTTCAGGATTTTGATTTCTAAGTGGCTGGATTACTTTGTTAACATAAATATGACAAATAGTTGGGCTGTTAGCCATCCCTTGAGGGAGTACTTTCCACTCATACCTCTGATCAGGACCTTCATGATTCAGTGCAGGGATAGTAAATGCAAAACTTGGACTATCCTCAAGAAGAATTGGAAATGAAAAAAAAAAAAAACAATCTTTAATATGTATAACTAAAACATACCAAGTTTTTGGCAAAGCAGACAATTGAGGAATCCTTGATTGAGCAGGTCCCAAAATAACCATCTCATTATTAATGGCTCTTAAATCTTGCAATAATCTCCATTTACCAGATTTCTTTTTGATGACAGAAATGAAAGTATAATGGGGAGATACAGAAGGTTGTATATGTTCTTCCGCTAATTGTTGTTTGACCAGGAACTGGGCTGCTTGTATCTTTTCTTTAGTCAGGGTCCACTGAAGAAGCCATACTGGTCTTTCTGATTTCCAAGTAATTTTTATTGTCTCAGTGGCCCTTTCTGAAAATCCAACCCATGTCTGTCTGTTGCTTGGTCTATTTGTATTGGCGCTACTATACCTTGTTCTTGTTTTTCTAATCTTTTCCCTTTCCTAAAACCTTCTCTAGCCATAATAGTGTGTACATTTTGATTGATGTTATTTGTTAATGTCAAACCTAATTGATCTAGGACATCTCATCCCAATAAATTTACGGGAAGATTATCCAATACATATGGCTGTATAGTTCCTTCACATTCTTCAGGATCCTTCCAATCCAATACCATTGCACTTCTATGGGGATTAGTTGCCACTCCTAGGTCTCAAAATGTTTGAGTGTATTGTTGTAATGGCCAATGTTTTGGCCATTCTTGATGAGAGACAATGCTAACATCTGCACCTGTATTAAGTAGCCCATTGAATTCGTGTCTTTGAATATTTAGTTTTAGCCTGGGGCGAGAATCTAAATTTAAAGAAAGCATAACCAAATCTACACCTGTGGAGCCTAATCCCTTGGAACCTCTTTCTACAGCACGACTGGAAAATTTATCATGCAGACTGAGTATTATTAGTAACTGTGCTATTCTATCTCCTGGTGAAATTACTGATATGTCCTTTGGAGAACTGGCTATAAATTTTATTTCACCTTCATAATCGGGATCAATTACCCAAGGACTTATCATAAGTCCTTTTAGATTAGAAGAGCTGCGTCCCAATAATAAGCCTACTGTTCCTTTGAGAAGAGGTCCTTTCACCATGTGTGAATGATTTGAACCCCCATCTCCACAGTTAGTACTGATCTGACGGAGGTGCAGATGTCTAACCCTGCGCTCCCTCTGATTTGTCTGATGAGGCGTCTGATGCACAATGTGTCCTGGGCACTACACTGATGGGGTTGCTGGGTTCCTCCAGTGCTCCGTATATTTGTGGTTTTGGGCCCCAGAGCATTGGGCTCCCCTGTCCATTTTTTGGCAATGGAGCCCGGTGCCTTTCTCCATGATATCGTGGATAAACAGCTAGTCCTTGTTCGTTTTTGATAATGAAGTACCCTCTATGGTGGTTTGAGAACGGCATTCATTAGCCCAATGTCTCCCTCTACGGCATCGTGGGCAAATACCCAGTATTCTACTCCTTTGGTACCTATTTTTGTTAAACCCTCTTCCTATGGAGCAATTCCTTTTAAAATGCCCTGTTTGTTCACAATTGTAGCATGTTCCTGGCCTTGCATCTAAAGCCTGTTTAATGCAGCTGCCACAAATTGCCCTTGTTCATTGATGTCTCTGGCATCTAAAGCCTGTTTTACTGCAGCTGCCATGACTTCCTCTTATTCATTAATGTCTTTACATAATTTAATATATGTGTTTAAATCTTCATGTTTCCATGGTCTAGTGATATCTCTGCACCTACGATTCGCTTGGTCATAAGCCAGTTTTTTATTAATGGCATTGCTTGTTCTGTATTCGCCAAAACTCTGGTAGCTGTTTGAATAAGCCTATCTACAAATTCAGTGTAAGATTCATTAGCTCCTTGTATTACCTTAGATAATTGACCTTGTAAACCTCCATGTCCTTGTAAAGTCTTCCATGCCCTAACCGCCTCTGCAGCAATTTGTGCGTATACGCCAGGATCATATGCAATTTTTTGCTGCTGGTCCTCATAAGGTCCCTTTCCTAACAACATATCTAGATTTCTCTGAGGATAACCAGCTTCTGCATTTCACCTAGCCGTCTCCTTGCAAAATTCCTCATTGGCAACCTTCCATAAAAGGTATTGACCTCCATTTAGCACAGCTTTACACATATTAGCCCAATCTACTGGCATCATATTCAAGTTGTTAATGGATTCGACCAAGCTTACAATGAAGGGTACTTGAGGACCATAGGTTGTTACAGCCCCTTTTAGCTGCTTCACTATTTTGAAATTTAAAGCATGGTGAATTCGCTGCCCTCCTACCTCAAATACAGGGCATGTTAATACTTGAGATCCTGTCTCAGGAACCGAACTATCAACTGCGGGGTTTGGGGGCCTCCTAGCATATGGAGGTGGCCTTGTTATTTGGACATTTACATACTCTGGTGATAGAAAGGTGTTAGTAACAGTCTCCTGTAGAGGAGGCGCTGTTGGTTGGACACTTACGCCCTCTAGTTATTGAAAGTTGTTAGTAGCAGTCTACTTTTGTAACTTTGCCCCTGATGGCTTTTTCTGACCTAAGCTTTGTTCCTCTATCTTTGTCTGATCTGAAGTCTTTGGACTAAGCAAACCAGATATAAACGTCCTCAATGGCAATGTGCCAACTGTCAGAGTCCCTGGGCTGTTCTTTTCCCCCCTTTTAAATCTTCACCATGATGGTTCCATTATGGTATATTTAATAACTCCTTAAAAATCCATGGGCTACATTTTTGTATTGTATCAACGTATGCCCTGACTGTCCTTGACTTTACTGAGGTGCCTCCTTCCTCTAACAATTTACTTAACACTCTTTCAGTTTGTTTTTTTACTAATTTCTGATCCTGTATTTCTACTATAATACAACCCAACAAGACGATGCCAAACAAAACCGAGACAGAATAAAATAAAAAGGGAACAACAAAAAGTCATTATAGCCTTTATATCCTACTGACATGTGCATCCGTCCTTTCTCCCTATCTGTTCCTCAGAAGTAAATAATTTTTTTCTCAGATGTGAGCGGTTTTTCATCCATCTCACTCATCTCCATGGACAGGCAACAAAAGTGAAGCAAAACAAAAGAGGAATCTTAAAATGGCTACCGATCCTCTCGCCCTTCCCTCAGGGGCTAGCAGTTTACCTTATCACTTACCCTCAGTGGCTCCCCGTGCGAGCTACCAAATGCTGCAGTCTGGCTGGGCACGATTCAAGAGCGACTTTTCAAAAGAAACAAAGTTTATTTTTAGAACCACACACGCCAAGCAAAACAGCTCCTTAGGAAAAACCCTCAGAGCCCAACTGCCACCACTGGCTTTCTTGCAAAGTTTCTGTCACACCCACAAGCCTCTCCACCTCCCACAATCCTCCTGCTCTTGAGGCCATATGGCTGGGTCAGGTGGGTGGAGCCAAAAAAGTCCCACAATGAGCAGCTCTGTGGTCTGAAAGGGCAGGGAAACTGCCCAATGTGCATCATCGCAGAGGAGCCAATCAGCTTGATGTTGCTGGGGCTGCTGTGAGCCAATCATCAGCTGGCAGTCGGAAAGAGCGGGGAAAAAGCTCAATGAGCATCTCCATTGTGCATCACCACAGAGGAGCCAATCAGCTAGATGTTGCTGGGGCCGCTGTGAGCCAATAATCATCTCGCAGGGGAATGTTGCTGGTAACTGGAAGTTTGATGGGGCCCCTAAAGCTGTGGCTCTCAACAAATTGGTGTCTCCTTTCTCTGTAGACTATTCAGCACATGTATTTTTATATGCACATATAGAATCCTACCTGTTATCAAACGTACATTTTTGTGAGGTTGCTGACTAGGCATGTACAAGTTATGAGAAGAGATCACTCCTCTTAAACACTGTTGGAATTGAGAATTCAACCTATGGGTGAGCTTGTTATTAGAACAACATTATATATAGATCCATTTTCAGTGAAATCAATATTTTTGCACCTGTGGATGTTACATATTTCATGATGAATTTCAATTGGCAAATATATTGCTAGTTTAAATGTCTGTCTCTGTGTGTATGTGTGTGTGTGTGTGTGTGTGTGTATATATATTTATTTATATATATATATATACTCTACAAATTTTTCAAAATATGAAATATATGAATCTTATTATACACTCCTTAAAATCATTCATATTTATGTATGTGGATTTATGATCAACTTTTCACAAGATTATTCTCAGAAATATTCATCCACCTTAAATACAGATTTGTTTCCTAGTACTGAAGACTAACTTCAGTGAATGGTGCACACAAATCCTAATATTTCTACAGTAAAACCAAGTTCAACATCAATGCAAGCATTTTCCTATGGGACATGATGTGTATTTTGCGGTTCATTTTTATTAAACAGTGGTACATTACTATTTCTTCAGTTTATGCACATCATATGATATATCTTTCATCCACAAGTTCACAAATTTATAGGCATTTGTTTCAATTTCAATCACCTCCTGCTTCAGAACACATATATTCCTCCAGTGTTCTTGACTGGTCTTGTCATGAGACTTCTTTCCAAACACATTATTTTTGATTTTCATAATCATATTTGAAGCAAAACTCACACACTCTTCATGATAAACCATAACCCTAATATTACCGTTAGATGTATACCTGGTTGTAGTGAATGTATGAATATCAGTTTAAGATTTCCAGTATATTTTCAGATATCAAATCAATCCACTATTTAAAGTTGGAACCAGTTATATTATTTATTCACAGTATCGTCTATTCATACATTATTTCTATATCCATTGACACAGGGTACTCCACTTTGTTCCCCCAATATTTATACGTCTTCAAAATATTGCTCCCAGTAATGGTGGAAGAAATGCTCATGTCACCTGATCTACATATAAATTTTAACACAGTAATATTCTGGACACAGAAAGCAAAAGTCACTCTTATGATTGTAGCAAAGCCTAAAAGGAAAGTGAGCATGGATTACTAAAAATATCCATGTCCCGGTTGCTTAATGCTCTAAAATGTAAATCCTATTGATAAATCCTATGTATTTGTTTCTTTCTAAGATTATATATTCAAACTCAACCCTGTTGAAAATGTCTAATCCTATCCCTCACTTTATACATTGCCTGATTTGTTAATGTCTCTATTGATATCTGCTTTCCTACATATTTTCCCCATTTCATCATTGTGTCTGACTCTTCACATGTGCTGATATTTACATTCACTCTCTTATTGAAAACCAATTGCTAAAGAACGTTTGGTCCAAATCCTATACTCATTGTTGTTTCTAAACCTAGAGACTATCGTCCTAAACCTACGGACTTTCCCTTTGTGACTGGATGTTCTCTTCAACTTTCAATCATCCAAGGTACAAGGTCCTATGTCATTGTATATCGATTTATCTGAGACATCTGTGCAGAACATAATTCAAAGCTAAGTAACCCACTCAAGGGCCCAATGCCCATCTGAGCTTCAAATCTTGCCTAGATTTCTGTTTTCATACTTTTATTTTACCTATATATTCTTGTAATTATTGCAGATTCCCAGTACGAATATTCATCCTGCAGAATGATTCCTAACCCAAATCGAACGTGTTATTAACCCTAACCATACACTGTTCCCTCAATCTAACTTTACAGAAGAGCAGGGACAGTGTGACCAGGAAAGTCTCAGTGCAGAAACCCTGCTTTGGGCCTTTTGCTTACCTATTTTTCTGTTGCCCTGAATGTCAGGAAGTTCTTTACCTCAGGCTAACCCTTTGTAAAGCCTGAAGAAAACAGTTTTCAAATGGAAATGAATGGGCATCACCTATGGCTCTTTGCTAAATTTCTTTGGAAAGGGATGTGTCTGAATCAGCATCTTGGCCCTGTGTGAGGCTGTGACTTAGATTCTCAGCACCTGATGGATCTAAAGAAAGATCCCATGTGTGCATCCAAAACCAAAATGGCAAAAAGTTCAGTCATTTTGGATGAAGTATCTTCCCTTCCTCTGTTAGATTCCTGACCTCCATCAATTGAGAATAGGGATCCTTTGGGTCATATGAGTTCTTCAATCCCTGAAGAGGTGCTTGGGTTTCTCATGATTCCAATTCACATAAAGAATCTGTACCTATCAATCAGAAGTAGTCAGTCAATATTGCTCCCAGAAATGGTGGAAGAAATACTCATGTCACCTGATCTACATATACATTTATTCACAGAAATATTCTGGACACTAAATTCAAAGTTCACATTTATGATTGTACCAAAGCCAAAATGGAAAATTAACATGGATTACTAAAATCATCCATGTCCAAGATTACTTATGCTCTCAAATGTCAATCCTATTGATGACTACATATTTGTTTCTTCCTAAGATTGCATATTCAAACTCAACCCTGATTTCATAATGTCTCTATTGATATCTGCTTACCTACATATTTTTCCCACTTCATCATTGTGACAGATTCTTCACATGTGCTGACATTTAAATTCATTTTCTATCCGAAACCCTGTTGCTAAAGAAATTTTGTTCCAAATCATACACTCACCCTTCTTCCTATACCTACCTACTATCTTCCTATTCCTACTGACTATCACTTTTTGACCGGATGTTCACTTCTACATTCAATCATCCAAGGTATAATGTCCTATGCCATTGTATATCAATTTATCTGAGACATCTGTGCAGAATGTAATTCAATGCTCAGTATCACAATCAAGGGCCCAATGCACTTCTGGGCTTCCAATCTTACTTGGATTTCTATTTTCATACACACAGTTCACCTCTATATTCTTATAAATTTCACAGGTTGCCAATACCATTATTCATCCAGAAAATGATTCCTAATCCAAATTGAACCTGTTATTAACCCTAAACATACAGTGTTCCCTCAATCTTACTTTACAGAAGAGCAGGGACAGAGGTGGTCTTATAATACTGAAATGTAGGGATCCTCTACCTGCTGAGAACTTCAAAGGTCCATGCTGAAAGTATCCCTGGAGAATATGTAGGCAGCTATGAAGGACCTGAGAGACCACAAGTCATCTTCAATGGCAAACAACCTGGTCAGGATGTAGGGTTGTGTCTTAATCAGCTTCTCTCTTCTTAATGTAGAGAAGATGGACAAATCAGGCCTGTATGGAGAGCTGTTCCCGGGTGCCAATGGTTGATATACCATTTTAACTTGTAAAATTGTCACATTAAGTAGGGGAAGCCTCCATCTCATGGGACCCTTGGAAGCAACTGTTAGGACAAAGTGGTTGCCAAGGCAGTGACCTCATTCAGATCCTGAAGGAAGTGACCTCACATCACTTCCTCGGTGATGGAAATTGCCATCCAGGAAGCCAGGCACACAGAGCCAGTCCCAGTCCCACTCCCAGTGGTGTCACTAGTTTTGAATTACCAAGGACAGAGTCAGCCTATCTTGGTACCTACAGATGTGAGAATGGCCATATGCCAGGAAAGCTCTGAAGAGGGGGCTTGTATGAGAAAACAGATAGTGGCTCACCACTGGCTTCTGACAAGTCTCAGTGAAGAAACCCTGCTTTGGTACTTTTAATTACCTATTGTTCTGTTGCTCTGAATGTCAGGAAGTTTTTTGCCTCAGGCCACCCCTTTGGGAAGCCTGAAGAAAAGAGTTTTCAAATGGAAATGAATGGGCATCATCTGTGGCTCCTTGCTTAATTGCTTTGGAAAGGGATGTGTCTGAATCAGCCTCTTGGCCCTGTGTGAGGCTATGGCTTAGATTCTTAGCACTTGATGGATCTAAAGAAGCATCCCACGTTTGCATCCAAACCCAAAAGAGCCAAAAGAGCAGTCATTGTGGATGAAGTCTCTCACCTTCCTCTGTAAGGTTCCTGACGTCCATCTATGAGAATAGGGATCCTTTGGGTCCAATGAGTTCTTCAAAGCCCTGCAGAGAATAGATCATACGTTCATAGGTTTCTCATGACTCCAATTAACATAAAGAATCTAAACCCCACATTCATTAGGCCTCAAAATGGAGAATCAGAGCTGTATTAAGGGCAGGCCTCTTTGATCACTCCTGGTTCACTAGAAGGGTTTCCCAGCCACATTGACTTTAGGCAAATGTGGGCAAGGGACCTTATTTTGGATACTGTCCTTGGCTGTGCCCCTCATGAAAAACTACAGCCTGAGATTATGATGAGTGTCGATATGAAAGAAGATGAGGGCCATGTGGAAGTGTTTTGGTTTTAATTGTGGTCATTTTTGTGGCTGTTGGAAAAGATGATGGGTCCACCTGGTCTTGAACACTGGTGTGATTCCCCTTAGAGACTGAGTTTTGGAATGGACCTCAAATAAGTATTGCCATGTATTGTGTTGGGATTTTAGGATGCCACACATGAGAGTTGCCCTTGGAAACTGAGATCTAGGCCCAGGGTGGCTTTCCACAGAGCACTGGGAATCTCAGGAAGAATATCACATAATTTTATTCTTAAAGAATTGGCAGCCATAGTTGCAAGTCAAAACACACATGGACCACACATTGTAGACCTCAAACGCCTGGCTTTATGTGACCTTTTTGCCTGTCTTTGGGAAGCCTTGCCTGTTAGAATTCTCCAGAATTTTCAATGAAATGAGCTTCCTCTCCATTTAATGGTTCCTGAATGAATTGAAACCCACAGTGCCTCCAACTTCATCCTTGAAAAATGTCTGATAATTACCATGAAATTTTTGAAATTCCCATGACCACTTTGCACTGTAGAATCTTTGGATGTTCTATTGATGATCACGAGTATACCAGACAGTGCCTGTTTGATTGGGTTTCAGGAAAATGGTGTAGAACAGAGATGGCAGTAATTTGGACCCTGCTGAGTAGTCGGCCTAGAGAAGTGGTGTGAAGGTGTGTGTTAAAACATTTGTGGTTGGGTGATGTGGATCTGCCATTGGCTTTCAAATGGTTTGTGACTGACATGGTGCAGCCCCCAGACCCTTGTATGTAAAGGTATGTTGTTATATGGAGAGGTTTCAGTGCAATGTTTAGAATCAGATTGCTATTGTGAAGGGGGCTAGCTATGTGGGATAGAAGCCTGGTTGGTGCATTCTCCCGCAGACCCTTACCCATCACATGTGACAGAACTCCCTCCAGTACTGTGTCCCAGTTGAACTCTTCGTATTTCATGAAGCAAATACCAAACTCCCAGTGCAGCTGCAAGAAACACAACAAAATTGGAGGATGAGCAAATGGCTTCCAAACTGGAAGACACTTAGCACTCAGTGACAACAGTTTACCTACAAAGAGAGAATTCAGCACTGCTGCCTCATGTCCTTTGGAAAATAAGAAACCATGTCCTCCAGGTCACATACATGCAGACCCAGCTTGATGGTCTCACTACAAAGGGAGCTAAAGCTCCTGACAACAACATATATTTCAAGTGCCCAACCTCAGAGGCAGTTTCTCAAAAAGTCTTTAGTCTAGCAGAGCTCCATGTTTGTGGAGTTTTACCCTCTCCCTTACATTTGGAAACTCCTCTACCACCTCCAAGGTTGTGAACTCCTGAGCATTTTCCATTCGTGATGGGTATTCACAGATTTTCTAACTCTTCTCCTCTAATTGTGTCTTACTTGGGGTGAAGGTAATGTCAAGGCATTGTTCTGGATGAGAGTGGGAAGATTTTTGGGTAGCACATATTTGCATACACATTGGATTCTTTCTCCAATTTTCCATTTGAAATACTGAATCCCTGACTGTAAGGGGTAGAAGGAATTCTCCTTCAAAGAATAGTCTGACACTTACAAGAAACAGCCCCCAGGGAGACATCCTGTCTGGGAGACATCCTGTAGTCATCTGTGTTCCTGAGACATCCTGTGGCCATCTGTCTTCCTGAAATATCCTGAGGTTATCTCACCTTGTGAAGACATCCAGGAACTGCTGATAAGAGAGCTTTCAAATCTCCAGCATATAAATTCCTCTGTGTGAACAATAAAAGTTTGCAGCTTGATCAGAACTTTTGTCTTGCTGTCATCTCTCGTGTCTCTTGTCCCTTCATTCCTCCCCACCTAGGTTTGCTACCCACTTTGATGTGTCCTGCAGGCCAGGACAACTGGCGCCCAACGACTGGGGCTCGAGCCTTTGACTGAGGGGGAACCCTGTCCTCCTGGAAGATTTGGACAAGTGGAGCTCGCGATTGCCTCAGCAGACAACACTGAGAGACAGATCCAGGAGGAGAGTGGGGATGACGCACAGTGAGTGACCCACCATGGGACAAGCAGTTTCGTCACATGATTTGTTTTTGTCAGGCCACAAGGAATCCTTAAATACATGGGGGGCACGTGTTAAGAAAAATGACTTAATATTTTTCTTTTCATACATCGAAGAATTTTTTCCATGGTTTCCCCTTGAAGGTACCATTGATGGTAAAAGATGGCTTAGAGTAGGAGACATTTTAAAAGATTATTATGAATCCTTTGGCCCAGAAAAAGTGCCTGTTCCTACCTTTTCTTTCTGGAAATAAATTAGTGAAATTCTTAAAAGTTCACCCTTTGACAATGGTACCTTAATACTTGTCAGGATTGGGGAAGAGACTATGCAAAAGACCTCTCGTCCCTTCTCGGCATGCCCATCAGTTAGTATAGACATAGACCCTTCTTAGTCTCCCCAGGACCCTGGGACCTTCCTGATCTTCCTCAAAATCCCACCCTAATGAATAAGGCTCCAATGGTTTCCAACCGCCTTTATGCAGTTTTAAATCCTGGAGAAACATTGACCCCTGGGGAGGAGGCTACCTTGGAGAAGGAAGCAGCTCGCTACCATTCAGAAGACTCTCCACCTCTCAGGACCCTGCCACAGACTATAGGACTTACACATTCCCCTCCCTCCTATATCCCTCCTGCCTTTTGTGCTCTGGCCCTTCAGGGGCCAAATGTCCCCCCAGATATTTTTTCCCCACTTCCCTTGCCTAACCTGGCTCCCTTGAGAGAGTCTCTCCAACATGGACAGGAACAGATCCAATTTTTAAAAGAATAAAGATCCCTTGACTCTGAGCTCTCTTCATTAGCCTTAGGAATGGAGACAACACAAGCTGGCCCACAGTGGTCTAATACAAAGGCGAAGCCGCTCCATCGGCCTGTGCTCGCCTTCCAGTCACCACCAGTCAGATAGATAAGCCTGCCCAGGCTGAGGTCAAAGACTTAGAAGAGGAAAAAGAGGAGGAAGCGGGGGAAATGGATCAAGGAGATCAGGACTTAGAGGATGAGGAGTTCACCCCTAGGCAGGAAGGAACCCAGAGTGTCTACAAAAAATTTAGCCTCCATTTTCTTGAAAAACTTAAAAAGGCTTGTGCTCACTATGGCCCCACTGTGCCCTATACGTTGGCTTTATTAGAAAGCTGCAGCACACAATTTCTTACTCCCAATGATTGGAAATTTTTAGACCTAGCTGCCCTCAGTGCCGGAGACTTCCTGCTATGGAATGCAGATTTCAAAGAGCCCTGTCAGAAACTACTCAAAAAAAATTAACAAAGGCCTCCTCTAAATCCTGGACTTATGTTAAGCTAGTGGGCAATGCAACTTTTGACACTAAAACTAAACGGGCACGTTTCCCTGCTGGACTTTTTGCGCAGATTTAGATGGCTGGCTTAGTTGCTTGGAGATGCCTCCCTGAAAGGGCCTCGGCTATCACTTCCCTGGCAAGAACTCGACAAGGGCCCGATGAGCCTTATAGCGACTTTGTTCCCCGGCTTTACCTAGCTGTGGAATGCTTGCTTGGACCAAGCGAAAGCGAAAGCACCTTTGTAAAACATCTTGCCTTTGAAAATGTCAACCCGGCATGTCAGGATGTTCTTCGACATCATAAGGATAAAGGGAAACTTTCTGACTTTATTAGAATCTGTGCAGGCGTGGGTGCAGCCCATGCGATGGGTCTCAAATTAGTGCCGCATTTACCAAGGCCTTTTACAATACTGGCTCAAGTACTTGCTTTACTTGTAAACAACCAGGCCATTTTGCACGCAGGTGTCCGACAGGCAAACAAAGAGTAAGAATAGTGTCTCCTCAAACTGGAGCTAAACCGACCCCAGCTACACTTTGTCCTTGATATGGTAAAGGTCATCACTGGGCCAGTGAGTGTAGATCAATGACAAATGCCCTCAGACAGCCTATTTCTTCCTACTTCTCAGGAAACTCCCTGGGGCAATGAGGTTTGTTCCCTCCCAAACTCCCAACCTACCTCAAAATCCTTCTCCACAATTGGCTCCCTCCAACTACCCACTCCGGGCAGTGCAGGATTGGACCTCTGTGCCACCACTGATACAATATTAGACTCAATGCAAGGACCCCAGATAATACCAACTGGAATTATGGGTGCCCCTCCATCTCATACGTGTGCCCTTATTCTTGGAAGAGCCTCTACTACCTTACAAGGTGTTCAGGTCTTCCCTGGCATTAATGATAATGATTTCACTGGAGAAATAAAAATAATGGCCACAGTTATTAATAGAGTTGCGGCCATCCCAGGAGGAAAAAGTCTTGCACAATTAATACTTCTTCCCTTAGATTAAGGGGCATTTCCACCTCCCAAACCTACTGTGGGGGACTGCCTCCTTGGGCTCCTCTGAGGTATATTGGGTTCATCCCATTTCTCATATTAGACACACCCTTACCTTACTTATTGAAGGAAAGGAATACCAAGCAATTGTACTTACTGGAGCTGATGCGACAATTATTTCTCAAAAATACTGGCGATCAGGTTGGCCCCTCACCCCATCCTTGACTGACCTTAAAGGGACAGGAAAGTCAAAAAATCCTCTGGTCAGCTCTACTGCTCTTAGCTAGACTGATAAAGAGGGTAATAAGGGAACTGTCACTTCTTTCGTTGTTCCTGACCTCCCTGTTTACCTATGGGCTGGAGATATTTTGAGTCAAATAGAAGTTATTCTTGCCAGTCCCAATTCCATGGTGACTCATCAAATGCTCCGTATGAATTTTGTCCCTGGTACAGGCCTTGGGAGGCTGAGACAAGGACTGGTGGAGCCTATACAACCAATAAAAAAAAATACATATGGACTTGGATATTTGGATTTTTAGTGTCGGTTCCTGACGCTCCTGTTCCCATGAAGATAAAATTATTTGGGAGACTCAGACTCTTGTGTGGGTGGATCAGTGGCCCCTTACCCAAGAAAATTTGGAGGCTGCCTCCATGTTAGTGAAGGAACAGCTGGCAGCCCGCCATGTAGAGCCCTCAACCTCACCATCGTACACTCCTATTTTTGTTATCAAGAAAAAATCAGGCGAGTGGCGCCTTTTACAAGATTTGTGTGCCATTAATAAAGTTATACTCCCGATGGGAGCACTACAGCCAGACATTCCCACACCAGTGGCTATTTCCAAATACTATTGTAAAATGGTTATGGACTTAAAAGATTGCTTTTTTACCATTCCTTTGTATCCTGTGGATAGACCCTATTTTGGCTTTAGTCTTTCTTGCATTAATATTCAGGGCCCTATGCAGAGACTTCAATGGAAGGTTCTTCCCGAAGGTATGGAAAACATCCCTACTCTTTGCCAAAAATACGTTGCTCAAGAAGTAGACCCTGTGAGAGAGCGAGGGCCACAAATTTATATTTTACATTATATGGATGATTTGTTAATTGCTACACCTAATACCCATGATCTTAATAATTGTTACTTGGACTTTTACAAAATCCTCACTACCTTGGGACTACAGATAGCTCCTAATAAGGTTCAAACACAGGACTCTTATAAAAGTTTGTGCCTTAAAATTCTACAGAAATCAGATCCAAATTTCTAAAATACAACTACGTGTGGACCATCTTCACACCCTTAAAGATTTTCAGAAATTACTGAGGCATATTCAATGGCTAATAACATATTTAAAATTATGCACTTGTGTACTTTTGACCCTTAATGATATTTTGAGAGGTAATTCCCACCCCTCCTCCCCTCAAAATCTTACTCCCAAGGCATAACAGGCATTAAACCAAGTCACAGAAGCCATTGCCCAACAATTTGTTACGCAAATTTCTTATAACCTTCCTCTGGTTCTGGTTATTTTACACACTCCTCATACACCCACAGGAATATTTTGGCAGCGAGATCCACATTTTAATAATAAAGACTGCCCCTTGTTTTGGGTCTATTTACCCACCACATCCTCGAAGGTTATTACTGTTTATCTTGCTCAGGTAGCTTCTATTATTTTTAAAGGTCATTTGATTTCTCTACAACATTTTGGCAAAGACCCTGATAATATTTTTATTCCATATACTAAGGACCAAACCCAATTTTTACTAGAGACAAGGGATGAATGAGGTATTTCCCTATCAGGCTTTTGGGAACAATTGATCACCACCTCCCCAATGACCCCCCTTTACATTTTGTCCAGTTACATCCATTTACTTTTCCTGAAATTACTCAAAATGCTCCCATTCCTCAAGCCCTTACTGTCTTTACAGATGGTTCCTGTAATGGCCGAGCGGTCTTTGTTGTCAATAACCAGCCTACCACCTTTGATACTGTCTATCAGTCACCACAGTTTGTGGAATTGTCTGACATAACACAAGTTTTTATAACATTTTTTATAATCCTGTTAATATTTATAAAGACAGTGGCTACATTGCTCATTCTGTGCACCTGCTGGTGATTTCACCCCCCATTAAGGCTTCTAACAATGCGGCCTTTCTGTTTCACCAGCTTCAGCAGCTAATTCAGGTCAGACAACACCCATTTTTCTTAGGACACATAAGGGCACACTCTGATCTTTCCAGCCCTCTAATTCAAGGTAATGCCCAAGCTGATGCAGCAACTCGTTCCATCTTTCCAATTTTTGTTGGCTCCATTCAAAAGGCCACGGAGTTACACAATCTACACCATTTAAATTTCCAGAGCCTTTGATTACTTTGTAAAATTACCAGGCAACAGGCACGAGAAATAGTAAAAGCATGCCCTAGTTGCGCTGCCTCCCTCCCCATTCAACACTTGGGAGTTAACCCCCGAGGATTACTGCCCGATCAGTTTTGGCAAATGGATGTTACTCATTTTCTTGAATTTGTAATAGCCAAATATATATACACATTTCTGTAGATACCTTCAGCGGCTTTATTTTTGCATCACCACATTCTGGAGAGGCTACCAAAAATGTCCTTTCTCATCTTGTTTCAGCCTTTTCTGTTATGGGTAAACCAATACATATTAAAACAGATATTTATCCTACATATACCATTGCCAAGTTTAAACAGTTTTGTGCTACCTTGCAAATTTGTCATACTCCTGGAATTCCATACAACCCTCAGGGCCAAGGCATTGTGGAACTTGCCCACCTTACCTTAAAAACTTGGCTAACCCTCCTTAAGGCTTCCTCCCTTGTATTTACCACACCCAGGCATCGCCTTAACAATGCATTATTTGCCCTTATTTTTCTTACCCTAGACAATGAAGGCCATTTGGCAGCAGACAGACACTGCCATCCCTCGTCCAATTCTGTTCGCCCACCTGTTATGTGACACAATCCCCTTACAAATAAATAAAAAGGCCCAGATCCTGTCCTCATCTGGGGAGGAGGCTCAGCTTATGTTTTGGACCAAGATCAAACAGCCCCAAGATGGTTACCAGAACTCCTGGTTAAACAGGTTAATGACTTACCTCAAAACAGGGACAGAGGGACTCCTCATGAGGACAAAATTTCTTCTTTTTCAGATGCAGCCAACAATCTGCCAGCCTTGGAATAACAGTTCCTGTGGGCACAGGTACACTGGCTTAGGCACGTCTATTCACTCTTACCATCGCCTGTCTCAACAAATTATAAACTCTATCAGTAACAACTGATAAAAACTCTATCATGAACCATTAAAGATTTGCAGGACCAAATAGACTCCCTGGCAGAAGTGTTCCTTCAAAACAGACGAGGCTTAAATTTGCTGACAGCTAACCAGGGAGGTATTTGCTTGGCCTTAGGGGAATGATGCTGCATTTATGCCAATAATTCTGGCATAGTATGCACTAAAATTAAGCAGCTTCAAGAAGATCTAGAAAAGAGACGAAGGGAAATATTTGAAAATCCCCTCTGGACTGGGCTTAATGGATTTCTGCCCTATCTTCTTCCCCTATTAGGCCCTTTGTTGGGTTTACTTTTAATGGTGTCCCTTAGACCCTGCATTATAAACAGGCTGTTACAATTTATTAAAGAACAGATTAATATTTTGGCCTCTAAGCCCCTACAGGTCCACTATCATCGCCTGGATATGGAAGACCGTGCTGCCAACATTTAAAAGGATGTTCTACCCTCCTCACAAGCTTATTTCTTAAGGTTACATGCCCACAGATCTCTCTTTCTTATATAAAACTCTAAGTAACAGCTCTGACCAACCATCTTCTGCCCTTGCCATAAGGGTTCGTCCTCCATGGGCCCCTCTGTTTGGGGGAGGACACACCCATGGAGTGAGGACGTTAGGCCATAATAACAGAGGGTGCAGGAAGGACTGCAGGAGGATGGATCCATGGTTCCCAAAACCCAAGTCTTCTGAGTGACACGCTCTGGTGCATGGCAGTTGGCATGCTTCCCCCTCAAAGCCGTCTCCTTAAAAAACATGCCTAGGCCACCACGAAATCTCCTAGTAAACATGCTCGATCAGATCAGGAGATATTCTAAGGCCTGTTAGAGAAACAGAGCCTCTATAACCCCCTAAAACATTGGCCTGTAAGGTATGGTCAAATATTTAATATAAGAAAGGGGGAAGATGTCAGGGGCTAGAAGGAAGTTCTCCTTCAAAGAATAGCCTGACACTTACAAGAAATAGACCCCTGCGAGATTTCCTGCCTGGGAGACATCCCGCAGCCATCTATCACCCTGAGACATCCTGCGGCTATCCGTCTTCCTAAAATATCCTGAGGTTATCTCACCCTGTGAAGACATCCAGCAACTGCCGATAAGAGAGCTTTCTCATCCGCAGCATATAAGTACACTGTGAGAACTATAAAAGTTTTCAGCATGATCAGAACTGTTGTCTTGCTGTCTTCTCTCATCACTCTTGTCCCTTCATTCCTCCCCAACAAGGTTCAACGCCCACGTTGAAGTGTCCAGCCGGCCCGGACACCTGACACTAAACCATAACCTACTAGACTCTGACTACTAATCCTAATATGATGGAGAAAAATAATCCAAACAGAATGGAAATACAAGCAGTACAGAGGAGGCATGGTGTATAGTTGGACTTGCCTTTTGAATGATATAGGGTAGGTGTTATAAATCTAGCTAATTTTTAACTGAAATAGTTCTCCACATGTTTTTAAAGTTAACAAATATGTGAATACCTGTCTCCCTTTCTCTGTAGCCAATTAAACACATGTATTTTTATATGCACATATAGAATCTTACCTGGTATCACACGTATATTCTTCTGAGGTGTCTGACTTGGCAAATACAAATTGTGAGAAGAGATCACTCCTCCTAAACTCTGTTGGAACTGAAAATTCAACCTATGGGTGAGCCTCCTAGTAGAACAACATTATACATAAATCGATGTTCGGTAAAATAAATATTTTTGCATCTGTGGCTGATGTACATTTCATGAAGAATTTCGATTAGCATATATATTGCTACATTTTATTGTCTGTGTGTGTTTTTTAATATATATATATATATATATATATATATATATACATATACTCTCCAAATTTTTCCAAATATAAAATATATGTGTCTTATATACACTACCTAAATTCATTCATGTTCATAAATATATGAGTCTTATATACACTACCTAAATTCATTCATGTTCATGTATGTGGATTTATAATCAACATTTCACAAGATTATTCTCAGAAATATTCATCCACCTGAAATACATATTTGTTTCCTATTACTGAAAACTAACTTCAGTGAATGGTGCATACAATCCTAATATTTCTACATTAACTGACCCTGTTTAACATCAATGCAAGTAGATTCCTATGGGACATGATGTGTATTTTGAAGTTCATTTTATTCAACACTGGTACAATAGAATTTCTATAGTTTACGAACATCATAGGACATATATTTCATCCATAAGTTCACAAATTTATAGGCATTTGATTCACTTTCAGTCATTTACTGATTCAGAACACATGTATTCCTCCAGGTTTCTTGACTGGTCTTTTCATGAGACTTCATTTCAAACACATTATTTTTGATTTCCATAATCATTTTGAAACAAAACTCACACACTCTTCATGATAAAACATAACCCTAATATTACCATTAGATGTATTACTGGTTGGAATGAATAATTGTATATCAATATAAGATTTTCTGTATATATTCAGATATCAATTCAATCCTTTATTTAAAGTTGGAACCAATTATATTATTTATTCACAGTATGGTCTATTCATGCATTATCTCTACATTCATAGACACAGGGTACATCTATTTGTAACCCCAATACTAATTTATTCGTCTTCAAAATGTTGCTCCCAGGAATGGTGGAAGAAATACTCATGTCACCTGATCTACGTATGCATTTATCACAGTAATATTCTGGACACAAAAAGCAGAGGTCACACTTATGATTGTACCAAAGCCTAAATGGAAAGTGAGCATGGATTACTAAAAACATTCATGTCCAGGTTGCCTAATGCTCTCAAATGTCAATCCTATTTATGACAACATATTTGTTTCTTCCTAAGACTATATATTCAACCTCAGCCCTGTTGCAAATGTCTAATCCTATCACTCACTTTATACTTTCCCTGATTTCCTAATGTCTCTATTGATGTCTGCTTTCCTAAATATTTTCACCAGTTCACAATTTTGACTAACACTTCACATGTGCTGACATTTACATTCACTGTCTATGTGATACCCTATTGCTAAAGAACTTTTGTTACAATTCCTGTACTCACTCTTCTTCTGAAACCTACAGAATATCTTCCTAATCCTACCGACTATCCCAGTTTGAGTGGATACTCACTTCTACATTCAATCATCCAAGGTACAAGGTCCTATGCCATTGATTATTGATTTATCTGAAACATCTATGCAGAACATGTATCAAAGCTAAGTATCCCAATCAAGAGCGCAATGCCCTAGTGGGATTCCAATCTTACCTAGATTTCTGTTTTCATACTTATATTTCACCTATATATTCTTATAAATATCACAGGTTCCCAATACCATTATTCATCAAGCAGAATGATTCCTAACCCAAATCAAACCTGTTATTAAGCGAAACGATACACTGTTCCCTCAATCTAACTTTACAGAAGAGCAGGGACAGTGTTGGTCCTAAAATAGAGGAATGTAGTGAATCTTCCACCTGTTGAAAAACTCAAAGTTTCATGCAGAAGTGATCCCTGGAGAAGATATAGGCACCACTGAAGGACCTGAGAGAGCAAAAGTCAACTTCCATGGCAAACAACCTGGTCAGGATGAAAGGTTGTTACTGAATCAGCCTCTCTGTTCTTTTTTTTATTATTGGTTGTTCAAAACCTTACAAATCTTTTGACATAACATATTCATACATTAGCATACATTAGCTTCAAGTGATTTATGAACTCCCATTTTTACCCCAGATACAGATTGAAGAATCACTTCGGTTACACATCCACATTTTTACATAATTCCATACTAGTAATTGTTGTATTCTGCTACCGTTCCTATCCTCTACTATCCCCCCTCCCCTCCCCTCGGATCTTCTCTGTCCACCCCATCTACTGTAATTCATTTCTCACCTTGTTTATTTTCCCATTCCATTCACAACCTCTAATATGTAATTTAGTATAACAATGAGGGTCTCCCTCCATTTCCATGCAATTCCCCTTTTTTCTCTCTTTCCCTCCCACCTCATGTCTCTGTTTAATGTTAATCTTTTCTTCCTGCTCTTCCTCCCTGCTCTATTCTTAGTTGCTCTCATTATATCAAAGAAGACATTTGGTATTTGTTTTTTAGGGATTGGCCAGCTTCACTAAGCATAATCTGCTCTAGTGCCACCCATTAGAATATGGACTCAAACAGTCCTGTTTGGAGAGCTGGTCCCTGGTGCCTATGGTTGATATACATTCTAACTTGTGAAAGTGTCACAGGACGTAGGGGCAGCCTCCATCTCATGGGACCCTTGGAAGCAACTGTTAGGACAAAGTTGTTGCTAAGGCAGTGACCTCATTCAGTTCCTGAAGGAAGTGACCTCACCTCACTTCCTTGGTGATGGAACTCTAAGAACTTGGGATGCAGGAAGACAGGCACCCAGAGCCTGTCCCAGTCCCAGTCCCAGTGGTCTCACTTGTTTGGATATACCAAGGACAGAGTCAGTCTTTCTTGGTACCTACTGATATGAGAATGGCCAAAAGCCAGAAAAGCTCTAAAGAGGGGCCTTTCCTGAGAAAGCAGATAGTGGTTCACCAGTGGCTCCTGACATCTTCACAGAGTTGGTTAAAGAGACCAGATCTGAGACAGGACAGGCCATTTCGGGGGAACATACTATAACCCACCAGTCAGAGGACACTCTGGATAGTCACAGACCTACTTTGGGGAAGGAGGTGCCTCTGTGGGTGTCGCTGTGTGTTTATGGATTTGCCTCATGTTCTGAGAATAGATAGAAAAGGCGGTTTGTTTGGTTTTGAGTGAACTGTTTCTAGTAAGTCATTTGACAACGCGAGTGTTTCTATGTCTGTGTATCCCACTGTGTCCATGGTTATAGACATTAGAAAAGATAATGCATCAATTGATGTGTCCTGTCTAGTAGAAAGCTTCCCATCATTTATTCTGCCAAATTGATGAATGGATTTTGGCTTGCCTTATCGATGGGCAACACGCGCTATCTTCCAAAGTTCGTGCGTTCTTCCTGAATTCTGGCCACTCTACAGAATAGGCTCATGGTTTTGTGTCCAATATATGTACCATTTCCAAACCCTGTTACATGGCCATGTACTGGATAGCTGAAGGGAATGGCGAGCATCTCAGAAAACTCAGATATCAGTGTGACCAATAAAGTCTCAGTGGAGAAACCCTGCTTTGCTTACCTATTGTTCTGTTGCCCTGAATGTCAGGAAGGTCTTTGTTTCAGGCCACCCCTTTGTGAAGCCTGAAGAAAACAGGTTTCAAATGGAAATGAATGGGCATCACCTGTGGCTCTTTGCTTAATTGCTTTGAAAAGGGATGTGTCTGAATCAGCCTCTTGGCCCTGTTTGAGGCAATGGCTTAGATTCTCACCACCTGATGTATCTTAAGAATGATCCCATGTGTGCATTCAAAACCAAAATGGCCAAAAGAGCAGTCATTGTGGATGAAGTCTCTCCCCTTCCTCTTTTAGGTTCCTGACCTCCATCAAGTGAGAATAGGGATCCTTTGGGTCAAATGATTTCTTCAAAGCCCTGCAGAAGCTAGCCGATATGTGCTTGGGTTTTATAATGACTCCAATTCACATAAAAAAATAAACCCCACAGTCAGTAGGCCTCAAATTGGAGAAGCAGAGAAGTATTAACAGCAGGCCTATTTGATCACTCCTAGTTCACAGGAAGTGTGTCCAGGCAACCCTGATTTTAGGCCATTAAGGGGCAAGGGAGATTATTTTGGAGACTGTCTTGTGTTTCGCCCCTCATGGAAACATCCAGCCAGAGGTTATGATGAGTGTCTATATGAAAGATCATGAGGGCCATGTGGGAGTGTTTTGGTTTTAATTGTGGCCATTTGTTTGGTGTTTGGAAGAGATGACTGGGTCCACCTTTACATGAACTCTGGTGTGATTCCCCTTAGAGACTGAGTTCTGGAACTGAACTCAGAGAATTATTGCCATGAATTGCGTTGGGATTTTCGGAGGCCATGCATGAGAGTTCCCCTTGAAAACTGAGATCTATGTGCAGGGTGGCTTTCAACAGAGCACTGGGAATCACATCCAAGATATCACGTGATTTTATTCTGAAAGACTTGTCAGCCATATTTGAGAGTCGAAACACACATGGACCTCATTGTAGACCTCAATGGGACTGGCTTCATGTGACCATTTGGCCACTTTTTGAGAAGCCTTGCCTGTGAGAATTCTCCAAAGCTTTCATTGAAATGTGCTTCCTCTACATTTAATGGTTCTGGAGTGAATTTTAACCCACAGTGCCTCCATCATCATCATTGAAAAATGGCTACAAAAATACCATAAAATTTTTGAATTTCCCATGACCAGGTGGCAATGGAGGACCTTTGGATGTCCTGTTGCTGATCATGAGTATACCAGACAGTGCTTTGATTGACTCGGTTTCATGAAAATCGTGTAGAACAGAGATGCCAATAAGTTGGAGCCTGCTGAGTAGTGGGCCTAGAGCCGTGGTGGTCAGGTGTATGATAAAACATCTGTGGTGGGGCCTGTGGATCTTCCATTGGCTTCCAAATGGCTTGTGACTGACATGGTGCAGCAAGCAGTCCCTTCTAAATAAAGGCATCTTGTAATACTGAGAGATTTCAGGGCAATGTTCAGAATCAAGTTGCTATGGTCAATGGGGCAATATATGTGGGCTAGAAGTATGTTTGGTGCATTCTCCTGCAGAAACTGACCCACCACATGTGACAGAACTCCCTCCAGCACTGTGACCCACTAGAACTCCTTGTATTTTTGAATCAAATAGCAAACTCCCAGTGTAGCAGCAAGAAACACCATGAAATTTGGAGGATGACCAAATGGCTTCACAGTCCACATGGGGAGACACTTAGTCCCCAGTGGTCACAGTTTACCTACAAAGAGCAAATTCAGCACTGCTGCCTCATCTTCACTAGAAAATAAGAAACCATGTCCTCCAGGTCACATAGATGTAGACCCAGCTTTGATGGTCTCACTACAAATGAAGCTAAAGCTCCAGAAAACAACATATTTTTCAGGTGCCCAACCTCAGAGGCAGTTCTTCAAGAAGTCTTTAGGCCAGCAGAGCCTCATGTTTGTGGAGTGTTCACCCTATCCCTTACTTTTGGGAACTCCTCTACCACGTCCAGTGTTGTGAACTACTGAGCATATTCCATTCCAGATATGTATTCACAGATTTTCTAACACTTCTCCTCTAATTGTGTCTTACTTGGGGCAAAAGTAATGTCAAGCCATAGTTCTTGATGAGAGTGGGAACATTTTTGTGTAGCACATATTTGCATACACATTGGATTCATTTTCCAATTTTCCATTTGAAATACTGAATCCCTGACACTAACCCCTACCCTACTAGACTCTGACTACTAATCGTAATATCATGGAAAATAATAACCCAATCAGAATAGAAATACAAGCAGTTAAGAGGAGGCATGTTTGGTATTCTTGGACTTGCCTTTTGCATTATATAGGGTAGGAGTTATAAATCTAGTCAATTTTTTTGTTGAAATAGTTCTCCATGTGTTTCTAAAGTTAACAAACATGTGAATTTATGTCTCCCTTTCTCTGTAGCCTAGTCAGCAAATGTATTTTTATATGCATATATAGAATCCTACCTAGTATTACACGTACATTTTTGTGAGGTGGCTGACTTGGCAGATACAAATTGTGAGAAGATATCACTCCTCCTAAATGCTGTTGAAACTGAAAATTCAACCTATGGCTGAGCCTCCTATTTGAACAACATTATACATAAATCCATGTTCAGTAAAATTAATATTTTTGGATCTCTGGATGATATGTATTTCACGATAAATTTCCGTTGGCATACATAATGCTACATTGTAATGTCTCTCTGTGTATATATATATATATATATATATATATACTCTCAAGATTTTTCAAAATATGAAATATATGTGCCTTATTGTGTACTCCCCAAATTCATTCATATCATGAATGTGGATTTATAATCAACTTTTCAAAAGATAATTCTCAGAAATATTCATCAACCTGAATTACATATTGGTTGCCTAGTACTGAAAACTATCTTCAGTAAATGGTGCATACAAAACATAATATTTCGACATTGCAAGTTGGCCGCGAATAGAGTGCATCACACCCAGTGTACCACGCCACATTGCAGGTGAATAACGAGTTAAAATGACAAAAGACTATCTTGTTAGGATCTTATAGAAAAATGGGTGTGCACCGAAACCTAAAAGAATGATTTCCACCAACGAGGTCCGGTAATTGAGTCTCAAACGTGAGCTGAATATGCAACCGGAGATCCGGGCTTACTGATCCGTGCGGCCCGCCCCGTGGCTACAGACGTTGGGGCACCACCGAGAAGCGACTAGCATCCAGGGAGAAACGTTGCTGCAGATTCTGTGGAATCCTGCCGGCTGACCCCCACTGAGCCCCAGGCGGAGTTCGGGATCTCAGTCAGGGAAGGAAGCGCTACAGTTCTATCCCCCACAACGGAAACTCCACCAAGGAAACCAACGGCAACCATCTTGGAGAGCTGAAGTAACCACCGCCACTCTCTGACAGATTGCAACAATAAAACAGTTGTGTGTTTTCCGCTCATCTCCCATACAGTAGGATATTTGCATAAAATCTTTCCTAAGCTTTCCAGGGGAGGGATTATCAGAGAGAGCCTGAATAAAGATGGGGGGGGAAACTAGAGGCACCTGACCTTCTACTCCCCCTCCCATCAGTGGTGAAAACAAAATCTGTCTAGCCAGCAATGGGGAAGGGGCAAACGGAAAAAAAAAAAAAAAAACAATAGAGTGCTGGGGTTCCCAATAGACACAATCCACACCCAAGAAACGGCAGGCCAGAGTACAGTTTGAGCTGCCGAGGGCATTACTCAGGGGAAAACTGGTGTAGCAAGAGAAACCAGGACTAGCAGGAGAAACCAGGGGACTAGAGGCCAGGCCCGCGTGACTGGGCGCCTGGAGAACGCTCGCCCGCCGGCAACAGCCGGCCCGCTGCAGGTGCGACTGGACGGCTGGAGACCGCCTGCCCACCAGCGACCAATCACCTGCCATATGCCTGCCCTAATGGGTGGCTAGAGATCGCACAACCGCCGGTGACAGCGCACCCGCTGACTGCGTGACTGGACAGCTTGTGACCGCCTGCACACCCGCGACCAGGAGCTGAAAACAAACAGAGACAGTACAGTCCCACACCCCCATGCGAACACCCGGGCAAAGAGCCTGGGGCCCACCATAGCAGAGAGGTGACATCACTGGAGCTCGGCCGTCGGAATTCCTTCCCAGTGGAATCCACTTTAGCATGCACAGTCTACCAACACAAAGGAGCTACAATAGAGATATATAAAACCAAAACAAATATATAGAAGAGAGCAGAAACACAGCAATCAAACGGAGCTGGAAAGTAATGTGAACTTCATGAAAAAACAAGGGAAAAAGGTGTACAAATAATGCCGGACAACTTAATTCTACAGGAGGACCTAGAATCATCAGAAACAGGGATAGGGAAAAAACTCAATGCATCCCTAACTCAGATGGAAAGAAATATTAGAGAAGACATGAGGCAGCAAGTCCAAGCAATAAAAGAATATTTTGAAAATGAATTAAACAAACAAATTCAAATGGCAAAGAAGGAGCTTTACCAAAAGACAGAGTTCTTAAAAAAATCAAACAGTAATCCTAGGAATGCAGAAAAATATAAACCACATTAAAAACTCAAACGAGAATATTGTAAATAGACTAGATTAAGTAGAAGTCAGAAGATCAGATAATGAAGACAAAGTTTATCAACTTGAAAAGAATATAGTCAACACAGAAAAGATGCTTATATCCCATGAGCAATCTATTTAAGAGATATGGGATGTCATAAAAAAACAAATTTGAGAGTCATCAGGATAGAAGAAGGCATAGAGATTCAAACCAAAGGAATGGACAACATATTAAATGAAATAATTCTAGAAAACTTCCCAGAAATAAAAGATGGAATGGATTGCCAAATCCTTGAAGCCTACATGACCTCAAACATTCAAAACCATAATAGACCAACTCCAAGACATAGAATTATCAAGATAGCTAACATACAGAACAAGGAGAGAATATTAAAAGCTAAAAGAGAAATGAGGCAGATTACATTCTGGGGTAAACCAATTAGGTTAACGACTGAATTTTCATCACAAACTTTGAAAGCGAGTAGATCCTGGAACAATGTATTTCAAACGCTGAAAAATAATGGATTCCAACCAAGAGTACTGTATCCATCAAAATTAAGTTTGGGATTTGACAATGAAATTAGTGTCTTTCACGATAAACAAAAGCTAAAAGAATTTGCAGAAAGAACACCAGCACTGCAAAGCATTTGAGCAAAATACTAGAAGAAGAGGAATTGAAAAATAGTGCCCCAAACTAACAGCAGGAGGTATCTCAGTAAAGGGGGAGAAAAATAACCAAAAAGTAAAAACTAGCCAAACTAAAAATTAATAAATAAATAAACATGAATGAAAGTAAAAATCATATTTCAATTGTAACCTTAAATGTTAATGGCATAAACTCACCAATCAAGAGACATAGGTTAGTAACCTGAATCAAAAAAACAAATCCTACAGTCTGCTGCCTTCAGGAGACTCATATGATAGGTAAAGACATACACAGGCTGAAAGTAAAAGGTTGGGATAAATCATACCACTCACATGGCCCTCGGAAGCAAGCAGGAGTAGCCATACTCATATCAAATAAAATCAATTTCAAACCTACGTTAATAAAAAGGGATAACGAAGGACACTATGTACTGTTAAAAGGAACCATCCACCAACAAGACATAACAATTATCAATTTGTATGCACCAAACAATTGAGCTGCAACGCTCATGAAACAAACTCTCCTCAAGTTCAAGAGTCAAATAGACTACAACACAATAACTACGGGTGACTTCAACACACTGATCTCGCCATTAGAAAGATCCTCTAGACAAAAACTGAATAAAGAAACTATGGAATTCAACAGCACAATAAATAACCTAGGCTTAACCAACATATATAGAATATATCAACCATCCTCAAGTGGATACACGTTCTTCTCAGCAACACAAGGATCCTACTCAAAGATAGTTCATATATTATGCCATAGGCAACCCTTAGTAAATATAAAGGCTTGGAGATAATACCATGCACCATATCTGATCATATTGGAATGAAACTGGAAATAAATGATAAAAGAAGGAAGGAAAAATCCTACATCATATGGAAAATTGAACAATATTCTACTGAATGATCAATGGGTTACAGAAGACATAGAGGAGGATATAAAAAATTCTTATAGACAAATGACAATACAGACACAACATACTGGAATCTATGGGACACAATGAAAGCAGTTTTAAGAGGGAAATTCATTTCTTGGAGTTCTTTCCTCAAAAAAATAAAATAAAATAAAATAAATGAACTCACACTACACTTCAAAAACCTAGAAAAAGAAAAGAAAAACAACAGCAAATGTAGTAGAAGACAAGAAATAATTAAAATTAGAGCAGAAATCAACGAAATTGAAACAAAAAAAAACATTGAAAAATTGATAAAACTAAAGGTTGGTTCTTTGAAAACATAAATAAGATCGACAGGCCCTTAGCCATGCTAACAAAGAGAAGAAGAATGAGAACTCAAATTACTAACATACGGCATGAAAAAGGCATTATCATAACAGACACTACAGAAATACAGAAGATAATTAGAAAGTATTTTGAAACCCTATATTCAAATGAAATAGAAGATAGTGAAGATATCAATAAATTTCTTAAGTCATACGATGTGCCAAGATTGAGTCAGGAAGACACACACAATTTAAACAGACCAATAACAAAGGAAGAAATACAAGAAGCCATCAAAAGACTACGAACCAAAAAAAGCCCTGGAGCGGATGGGTATAGAGCGGAGCTCTACAAAACCTTAAAAGAAGAATTAATACCAATACTTTTCAAGCTATTTCAAGAAATAGAAAATGAAGGTGCTCTTTCAAATTCATTCTATGAGGCCAAAATCACCCTGATCCCGAAACCAGACAAAAACACTTCAAAGAAACCAAACTACAGACCAATATCTCTAATAAACTAGGATGCAAAAATTCTCAATAAAATCCTGGTGAATGTAATACAAAAGCATATCAAAAAATTGTGCACCATGATCAAGTAGGATTCATCCCAGGGATGCAAGGCTAGTTCAATATACGGAAATCCATAAATGCTATTCACCACATCAATAGACTTAAAGACAAGAACCATATGATCATCTTGATAGATGCAGAAAAAACATTCGACAAAGTTCAGCCTCCCTTTATGTTCAAAACACTAGAAAAACTAGGGATAACAGGAACTTACCTCAACATTGTAAAAGCTATATATGCTAAGCCTCAGGCTAGCATCATCGTAAATGGAGAAAAACTGAAGGCATTCCCTCTAAAATCTGGAACAAGACAGGGATGCCCTCTATCACCACTTCTATTCGATTTAGTTCTTGAAATACTATCCAGAGCAATTAGACAGACAAAAGAAATTAAAGACATGAAAATAGGAAAAGAAGAACTTAAATTATCGCTATTTTCAGATGACATGATAATATATTTAACAGACTCAAAAGGGTCTACAAACAACTGCTAGAGTTAATAAATGAATTCAGCAAAGTGGCAAGATATAAAGTCAACACGCATTAATCAAAGGCATTCCTGTATATCAGCAGAAAAACTTCTGAAATTGAAATGAGGAAAACCACTCCATTCACTATATCCACAAAGAATATAAGATACTTGGGAATCATCCTAACGAAAGAGGTGAAAGATTTATATAATGAAACCTACAGAACCCTAAAGAGAGAGATAGAAAAAGATCTTAGAAGATGGAAAAATGTACTTTGTTCATGGATAGGCAGAACTAACATCATCAAAATGTTGATATTACCCAAAGTTCTCTACAGGTTTAAATCGGTGCCAATAAAAATCCCAATGGCATTTATTGTAGAAATGATAAAGCAATCATGAAATTCATATGGAAAAACAAAAGACCCTGAATACCAAAAGCAATTCTAAGCAGGAAGTGTGAATCTGGAGGTATAGCGATACAAGAGTTCAAACTGTACTACAAAGCAATAGTAATAAAAACATCGTGGTACTGGTACCAAAACAGGCAGCTGAACCAATGGTATAGAATAGAGGACACAGAAACCAATCCACAAAATTACAACTTTCTTATATTTGATAAAGGGGCTAAAAACATGCAATGGAGGAAAGATAGCATCTTCAACAAATGGTGCTGGGAAAATTGGAAATCCATATGCAACAAAATGAAACTGAATCCCTTTCTCTCACCATGCAAAAAGTTAACTCAAAATGGATCCAGGAGCTAGATATCAAATCAGAGACACTGCGTCTAATAGAAGAAAAAGTTGGCTACGATCTACATACTGTGGGGTCAGGCTCCACATTCTTTAATAGGATGCCCATAGCCAAAGAGTTAATAACAAGAATAAATAAATGGGACTCACTTAAACTAATTTTTTTTTTCAGCAAGAGAAACAATAAGAGAGGTAAATAGAGAGCCTACATCCTGGGAACAAATTTTTACCCCTCACACTTCAGATAGAGCCCTAATATCCAGAATATACAAAGAACTCAAAAAAATTAAACAATAAGATAACAAATAACCCAATCAACAAATGGGCCAAGGACCTGAACAGACACTTCACAGAGGAGGACATTCAATCAATGAACAAGTACATGAAAAAATGCTCACTATCTCTAGCAGTCAGAGAAATGCAAATCAAAACCACCCTATGATACCATCTCACTCCAGTAAGATCGGCAGACATTATGAAGTCAAACAAAATAAGTGTTGGTGAGAATGTGGGGAAAAGGGTACACTTGTACACTGCTGGTGGGACTGCAAATTGGTGAGGCCAATTTGGAAAGTACTATGGTGATACCTGGGAAAGCTGGGAATGGATCCACCATTTGACCCAGCTATCACCCTTCTCGAACTATTTCCTGAGGATCTTAAAAGAGCGTACTGTAGAGATACTGCCACATCAATGATCATAGCTGCACAATTCACAATAGCTAGACTGTGGAACCAACCTAGATGCCCTTCAATAAATGAATGGATAAAAAAAATGTGGCTTTTATACAAAATGGAGTATTACTCTTCATTAAAAAATGACAAAATCATAGAATTTGCATGGAAATGGATGGCATTAGAGCAGATTATGCTAGGCGAAGCTAGCCAATCCTTAAAAAAACAAATGCCAAATGTCTTCTTTGATATCAAAAGAGCAACTAAGAACAGAACATCGAGGAAGAGCATGAGGAAAAGTTTATCATTAAACAAAGACGAGTTGGGGGAGAGAAAGGGAGAGAGAAGGGAAAGCATATGGAAATAGTAGGAGACCCTCAATGTTACACAAAATTACATATAAGAGGATTTGAGGGGAAATGGGGGGGGAAACAATGGAGAGAATTGAACAACAGCAGATGAGGTAGAGAGGGAAGATGGGAGGGGAGGGGAGGGGGGATAGTGGGGGATAGGAAAGGTCGCAGAATACAACAGTCACTAATATGCTATTGTTCAAAAATGTGAATGTGTAACCAATGTGATTCTGAAATTCATATTTGTGGAAAAAATGGGAGTTCATAACCCATTTGAGTCAAATGTATCAAAGATGATATATCATGAGCTTTGTAATGTTTGGAACAACCAATAGAAATAAATAAATAAATAACAGTTTAAAATTGAGAGGGAAGAAATCAGCTAAAAATGGGTTGAGATGCATTCATTTTGCTAAGCAGAAACTTTGTTTCGTTTAGTTGTAACTATCACAAATTTATTTTACCAGGAAATTGGCTTTTGAAAATGCACATAAATTGAGATTAAAGGATAATTCACCTACCTTCATGAAAAATTCATAGCATTTTCTATATTTTTCATATTTCATTTTTTTTTCGTGAATATTTTGTCATGGACCAGGTCTAGTCTTAGGCTATTCTTCCAGAATACTACCTCATCTGACAAATTCGTACAATGTGTTGGATTGTTGTTTTCACCTTTTATTTAATAGTTTCTAGCTGATAATGTGTATTTTCTTTATCTTTATTTGCACATATATACCCAACAATATCTTTGCATTTTATGTTTTACTGGGGAAGAGACTCATCAAAAGCTCTTTGTTATATGTATCAACAATCAGACATTTAGAGCACACAATTATTCTTAATTTTGCATGAAAATATCTTTGTACTATTTTCTTATACAGATTTAGTATTATTAATAATGTCCCTACTGTAATAAGTAATTATTTACAAGAAGAATTAAACAATTGACTTTATATCAATTATGAATATGAAAAGTACTAAAATAAGCATTTGGCAATTAATACACAATTGATAGAAATTGAAATCACAAGAAAGCCTTTAAAATGTCAGTGCATATGGTCCTTAAATAATAGGTTATTCAAAAAACTTTTTCTAATTCATAAGATTTAATATGCCGTATTATAGCTTAATGTGATATAAAACCTTAAATTATCAGTATTGATAAAAAGAATGATACCTGTTTATTTAAATATGTTTATTTGATTTTCACTGTAAGATGTTAATTCTGGAAGGCTTGAGAATTAAGAAAGTTTTGGTCTATATTATTTTTAACAGGCTAATCAAAGTACTTTTAAATGTATATGTATGTATATATATATAATATGTAATGCATATGCATGAATATAGATACATATGTATAAAAATTTATTTTAATATATCTATCAGGTGATTATAATTATTAAATTTTCTCAAGAAAAGAACAATGACTATAAAAAACAGTCTTAAATTTAAATTTCATAGCATACTACTGTTTGTAATGACATGAGAGAAAAACAGATATGAAAGGAAAACGAAAAAGCAAGAGAGAGAAGGGGGAAAATGAGGAAGAAAGTGAGTAAAGATGAGGGAGAGGCATGTTCGATGTAAAGATAAAAGTGGAGGGGCTGGGTTTGTGGTTCAGTGGTAACATGCTTTTCTAGCATGTGTGGGACACTGGGTTCTATTCTAAGCACCACATACAAATAAACAAAATGAAGGTCAATCACAACTGAAAAAATTAAAAATAAAAAAGTAGAAATATTACCAAAACTCCAAGCTTTTATGAATGTTAAATTAAAAAAATTATGTTACATAGCCTTATGTAATTTCTAGACTATCCAAAAGAGTCATTAAATGTTAGATTATTAGTGCGATAACTAAAAATCCATTGCTCTTTCCTCAACATTCTGTGGCATGCTAGTGGTAAAATAAATTCTATTATAACACCAAAAAAAAAATCTAATATTTCTATAGTAACTGACCCAGTTTAATATCAAGGCTAGTAGATTCCTATGGGACATGATGTGTATTTTGACATTCATTTTTATTCAACACTGGAACATTACTATTTCTTCAGTTTATGCACATCATAGGATATATATTTCATCCACAAGTTCGCTAATTTATACGCATTTGTTTCACTTTCAGTCACTTCCTGCTTCAGAACACATGTATTTCTCTATGTTTCTTGACTGCTCTTTTCATGAGACTTCTTTCCAAACTCATTATTTTCGATTTCCATTATCACATTTGAAGCAAAACTCATACACCCGTCATGATAAACCAAACCCTAGTATTACCATTAGATGTACAACTAGCTGGAATGAATGATTGTATATCAATATAAGATTTCTTACTTAGTTTCAGATATCAATTAAATCCATTATTTAAAGTGGAACCAGTTATATTATTTATTCACAGTATGGTCTTTTCATGCATTATCTCTATATTCATAGACACAGGATACACCTCTTTGTACCCCCAATACTAATTTATACGTCTTCAAAATATTGCTCCCAGAAATGGTGGAAGAAATGCACATGTCACCTGATTTACATATACATTTTATCACAGTAATATTCTGGAAACAAAACGCAAAGGTGACACTTATGATTTTACCAAACCTAAATGGAAAGTGAACATGGATTACTAAAAACTTCCATGTCCAGTTTGCCTAATGCTCTCAAATGTGAATCCTATTCTTGACTACATATTTGTTTCTTCCTAAGATTATATATTCAACCTCAAGCCCGTTGAAAATGTCTAATCTTATCACTCACTTTTTCATTTGCCTGATTTCCTAATGTCTCTATTGATATCTGCTTTCCTACATATTTTCCCCAGATTATCATTGTGACTGACTCTTCACATGTGCTCACATTTACATTCAATCTCTACCAGAAACCCTATTGCAAAAGAACTTTTGGTCCAAATCCTATACTCACTCTTAGTTCTAAACCTACAGACTATCTTTCTAATAATACCGACTATCCCTTCTTGACTAGAAGTTCTCTTTGACATTCCATCATTCAAGGTACAAAGTCCTATGCCATTGAACATTGATTTATCTGAGACATTTCTGCAGAACATAATTCAAAGCTAAGTATCCCAATCAAGGGCCCAATGCCCTTCTGGGCTTCAAATCTTACCTAGATTTCTGTTTTCATTCTTATATTTCACTTTTACATTCTTGTAAATATTACAGGTTCCCAATACCATTATTCATGCCGTGGAATGTTTCTTAACCCAAATTGAACTTTTATTAACCGTAACCATATACTCTTCCCTGAATCAAACTTTACAGAAGAGCAGGGACAGAGTTGCTTTTACAATACAGGAATGTAGGGGTTCTTAAACCTGCTGAGATCCTCAAAGGTCCATGCAGAAATGATCCCTGGAGAAGACGTAGGCAGCTATGAAGGAGTTGAGAGAGCAAAAGTCATCTTGCATGGCAAACCCCCTTGTCAGGATGAAGGGATGTGTCTGAATCAGTCTCTCTATCTAAATGTAGAGAAGATGGACTAAACCAGTCCTGTGTGGGGAGATGTTCCCAGGCGCCTATGTTTGTTATACCATTCTATCTTGTGAACTTGTCACCGAAAGTAGGGGCAGCCTCTATCTCATGGGACCCTTGGAAGCAAATGTTAAAACAAAGTGATTGCCAAGGTAGTGACCTCATACATTTCCTGAAGAAAGTGACCTACCTCACTTCCTTGGTGATGTAACTCTCTGAACTTGGGATCCAACATGCCAGGCTGCCAGAGCCAGTCCCAGTCCCAATCCCAGTGGGCTCACTTGTTTGGATGTACCAAGGACAGAGTCAGTATTTCTTGGTATCTACTAATGTGAGGATTGCCAAATGCCAGGACAGATCTGAAGAGGGGCCTTTCCTGAGAAAGCAGGTAGTGGCTCACCGCTGGCTCCTGAGAACTTCACAGAGTTTGCAAAGGAGACAGATCTGAGACAGGACAGGACATTTCATTGGAACATAATACGGCCCAACAGACAGAGGACACTCCAGATAGTCAGAGACCTACTTGCAGGAAGGAGATGCCTTTGTGAGTGTGAGTGTCAGTTTGTGGTTTTGTCTCATGTTCTGAGAATAGGTAGGAAAGACAGTTTGTTTGGTTTGGAATGGACTGTTTCTAGTAAGTCTTTTGACAAGGTGAGTGATTCTATGCCTGTGTATCCCACTGTGTCCGTGGTTGTAGACATTAGAAAAGAGAATGCATCAATGGATATGTCTTGTCTTGTAGAAAGCTTCCCAGCATTCATCCTGCCCAATTTATGAATGAACTGCAGCTTGCCTTATGGAGGGACAACACCTACTATCTTCCTAAGTTCCTGTTTTCTTCCTGAATTCTGGCAACTCTGCAGAATAGGCTCATGGTTTTGTGTCCAAGATATGTACCACCTCCAAGCTCTGTTACATGGCCATGTACTGGATAGCGGTAAGGAATGGCGAGCATCTCAGAAAACTCAGATATCAGTGTGACCAGGAAATTCTCAGTGGAGAAACCCTGCTTTGGGCCATTCTCTTACCTATGTTTCTGTTGCCCTGAATGTCAGGAAGGTCTTTGCCTCAGGCCACCCCTTTGTGAAGCTTGAAGAAAACAGTTTTCAAATGAAAATGAATGGTCATCATCTGTGGCTCTTTGCTTAGTTTCTTTGGAAATGGATGTGTCTTAATCAGCCTCTTGGACATGTGTGAGGTTGTGGCTTAGATTCTCAGCACCTGATGGATCTAAAGAAAGATCCCATGTGTGCATGCAAACCAAAATGGCAAAAAGATCAGTTATGGTGGATGAAGTGTCTTGCCTTCCTTTGTTATGTTCCTGACCTACATCAAGTGAGAATAGGGATCATTTGGTTCAAATGAAATCTTCAAAGCCCTAAAGAAGTGCTTGGGTTTTCTCATTATTCCAAATCACATAAAGAATCTATACCTGACAGGCAGTAGGCTTCAAAATGGAGAAGCAGAACAGTATTAACTGCAGTCCTATTTTATCACTCCTGGTTCAAATGCAGGGTGTCCAGGCCCCCATGACTTTAGGCAAATGAGGGGTAAGAGAGCTTATTATGGACACTAACACATACCCCACTAGACTCTGACTACTAATCCTAACATGATGGAGAATAATAACCAAAACAGAATAGAAATACAAGCAGTTCAGAGGAGTCATGTTGTATAATTGGACTTGCCTTTTGCATTATATAGGCTAGGAATTATAAATCTACTCAATTTTTAATTAAAACAGTTCTCCATGTGTTTTTAAAGTTAACAAATATGTGAATTCCTCTCTCCCTTTCTCTGTGGCCTATTCAGCACATGTGTTTTTATATGCACATATAGAATCCTACCTGGTATCACATGTATATACTTGAGAGGTTGCTGACTTGGCAGATGCAAATTGTGAGAAGAGATCACTCCTCTTAATGCTGTTGGAACTGAAAATTCAAACTATTGGTGACCTTTCTAGCTGAACAAAATTATATATAAATCCATGTTCAGTAAAAAGTATATTTTGGGATGTGTGGATTATATATATTTCGTAATAAATTTCGATTGGCATATATATTGCTACTTTTTAATGTCTGTGTGAGTGTGTGTGTGTGTATATATATATAGGCATATGTATATATATGTATCTATATATATATCTATATATCTATATATCTATATATATCTATATCTATATCTATATCTATCTATCTATCTATATATATATATATATATATATATATATATATATATATACACACTCTCCAGATTTTTGAAAATATGAAATATATGTGTCTTATTATACACTCCCAAAATTTATTCATGTTCATGTATGTGGATTTATTATCAACTTTTCACAAGATTATTCTCAGAAATATTCATCCACCTGAAATACATATTTGTTTCCTAGTACTGAAAACTAACTTCAGTGAATGATGCATACAAATCCTAATATTTCTACAGTTACTGACCAAGTTTAACATCAATGCAAGTAGATTCCTATGGGACATGATATGTATTTTGACGTTCATTTGTATTCAACACTGGTACATTACTATTTCTTCAGTTTATGCACATCATGGGATATATATTTCATCCACAAGTTCGCTAATTTATATCAATTTGTTTCACTTTCAATTACTTCCTGCTTCAGAACACACATATTCCTCCATGTTTCTTGACTAGTCTCTTCATGAGACTTCTTTACAAACACATTATTTTCGATTTCCATAATTACTTTTGAAGCAAAACTCACACACCCTTAATGACAAACCATAACCCTCATATTACCATTAGATGTATAACTGATAGGAATGAATGACTGTGTATCAATATAAGATTTCTTGTAAATTTTAAGATATCAATTTAATCCATTATTTAAAGTGGAATCAGTTATATTATTTATTCACAGTATCATCTATTCATGCATTATCTCTATATTCATACACACAGGGTACACCTCTTTGTACCCGCAATACTAATTTATACATCTTCAAAATATTGCTCCCTGAAATGGTGGAAAAAATACTTATGTCACCTGATCTACCTATACATTTTATCACAGTACTATTTTGGATACAAAATGCAAAGATCACACATATGTTTGTACAAAAGCCTAAATTGAATGGGAGCATGGATTACTAAAAACATTGATGTCTAGGTTGCCTAATTCTCTCAAATGTCCATCCTATTGGTGACTACATATTTGTTTCTTCGAAGATTATATAGTCAACATCAACCCTGTTAAAATGTCTAATCCTATCACTCACTTTATACTTTGCCTGATTTCCTACTGTCTCTATTGATGTTTCCTTTCCTACATATTTTCCCCAGTTTACCTATGTGACTGACTCTTCACATGTGCTGACATTGACCTTCATTCTATTACCGAAACCCTATTGATAAAGAACTTTTGGTCCATATCCTGTACTCACACTTCTTGCAAAACCTACCGACTATCTTCCTAATCCTATGGACTATCCCTGTTTGAGTGGATGTTCTTTTCTACAATCTATCATCCAAGGTACAAGGTCCTATGTCATTGATAATCAATTTATCTGAGACATCACTGCAGAACGTAATTCAAAGCTAAGTATCCAAATCAAAGGCCCAATGCCAATATGGACTTTAAATCTTACTACATTTCTGTTTTCATACATATTTTTCAACTCTATGTTCTTATATATATCACAGATTCCCAATACCATTATTCATCCAGCAAAATGATTCCTAACCCAAAACAAACATGTAATTAACCCTAACCATAAACTGTTCCCTCAATCTACATTTACAAAAGAGCAGGGACAGAGTTGGTCTTACAATACAGGAAAGTAGGGGATTGTCCACCTGCTGAGAACCTCAAAGGTCCATGCAGAATTGATCCCTGGAGAAGATGTAGGCAGGTATGAAGGTCCTGAGAGATCAAAAGTCATCTTCCATGCCAAACAACCTGGTCAGGATGAAGGCTTTTGTCTGAATCAGCCTCTCTCTTCTTAATCTAGAGAAGATGGACCAAATGAGGCCTGTGTGGAGAGCTGTTCCCAGGTGCCTATGGTTGATATACCATTCTAACTTGTGAAAGTGTCACAGAAATACGGTCAGCCTACATGTCATGGGACACTTGGATGCATGTGTTAGGACAAACTGGTTGCCAAGGCAGTAACCTCATTCAGTTCCTGAAAGAAGTTACCTCACCTCACTTTTTTGTTCATGGCACTTTCTGAACTTGGGATCCAGGAAGCCAGGCACCTAGAGCCTGTCTCAGTCCCAGACCCAGTGGTCTCACTTGTTTGATATAACAAGGACAGAGTCAGTCTTTCTTGGTATCTACTGATGTGAGAATGGACAAATGACAGGAAAGCTCTTAAGAGGGGCCTTTCCTGAGAAAGAAGGCAGTGGCTAACTGCTGGCTCCTGACAACTTCACAGAATTGGCCATGGACACCAGATGTGAGATAGGAGAGGCCATTTCAGGGGAACATAGTATGGCCTATCAGTCAGAGGACACTCCGGATAGTCACAAACCTACTTGGAGGAAGGAGGTGCTTATCTGGCTGGGGGTGTGGGTTTGTGGTTTTTTTCTCATGCTCTGAGAATATGTCTGAAAGGCGGTTTGTTTGGTTTGGAGTAAAGTGTTTCCAGAAAGTCTTATGAAAAGGCGAGTGTTTCTATGTCTGTGTATCTCACTGTGTCAGTGGTTGTAGACATTAGCAAAGAGAATGCATCAATGGATGAGTCTTGTCTAGTAGAAAGCTTCCCAGCATTCATCCTTCCCAATTTATGAATGGACTGCGGCTTGCCTTATGGACCGGCAACACCTGCTATCTTCCTAAGTTACTGTTTGCTTCCTGAATTCTGGCCACTCTCCAGAATAGGCTCATGGTTTTGTGTCCAAGATATGTACCACCTCCAAGCTCTGTGACACGGCCATGTGTTGGTTAAATGAAGGGCATGGCGAGCATCTCAGAAAACTCAGATATCAGTGTGACCAGTAAAGACTCAGTGGAGAAACCATGCTTTGGGCCTTTTCCTTACCTAATGTTCTGTTGCCCTGAATGTCAGGAAAGTCTTTGCCTCAGGCCACCCTTTTTGAAGCCTGAAGAAAAGTTTTCAACTGCAAATGAAGGGGCATCAACTGTGGCTCTTTGCTTAATTGCTTTGGAAAGGGATATGTCTTAATCAGCCTCTTGGCCTTGTGTAATTCTGTGGCTTAGATTCTCTGCACCTGATGGATCTAAAGAGAGATCCCATGTATGCATCCAAAAGCAAAATGTCCAAAAGAGCAATCATTGTGGATGAAGTCTCTCTCCTTCCGTGGTAAGGTTCCTGACCTCCATTAAGTGAGAATAGGCCTCCTTTGGGTCAAATAAGTTCTTCAAAGCCCTGCAGATTCTAGCCCATAGGTGATTGGGTTTTCTCATGACTCCAATTCACATGAAGAATCTAAATCCCACCATCAGTAGGCCTCAAATTTAAGAAGCAGAGCAAAATAAACGGCAGGCCTATTTGATGACTCTTAGTTCACAGGAAGGGTGTCCAGGCCACCATGACTTTAGGCAAATGAGAGGCAAGGAAGCTTATTTTGGACACTGTCTTGGGCTGCACCCCTCACGGAAACCTCCAGCCAGAGGTTATGATGAGTGTCTGTATGGAAGAAAATGAGGGCCATGTGGGAGTGTTTTGGTTTTAATTGTAGTCATTTTTGTGGCGGTTAGTAGAGATTACATGGTCCACCTTGGCTTGAACTTTGGTGGGATTCTGCATAAAGACTGAGTTCTCGTACTGAACTCAGAGAAGTATTGCCATGAATAGTGTTGGAATTTTAGGAGGCCACGCATGAGAGTCGCCCTTGGAAACTGAGATCTAGGCCCAGGGTAATTATTCACAGAGCACTGGAAATCTCAGCCAGGATATCACATGATTTTGTTTGAAAAACTTGGCAACCATTGTTGAGAGTCAAAACACACATGGACCTCACATTGTAGACCTCAATGTTCCTGGATTCATGTGACCTTTTGGCCACTCTTTGGGAAGTCTTTCCTGTGAGAGATCTCCAGATATTTCATTGAAATGAGCTTCCTCACCATTTAATAGTTCCAGAATGCCTCCAACTTCATCCTTGAAAAATGGCTAGGTCAATATATCATGAAATTTTTAAAATTCCCATGACAAGTTGGCACTGGAGATTCTTTGGATATCCTGTGGCCGATCATAAGAATAACAGTCAGTGCCTTGATTGACTGGTTTTCATAAAAATTGTGCAGAACAGTGATGCCAGGAAGTTGGAGCCTGCTGAGGAGTGGGCCTAGAGCATTGGTGGGCAGGTGTGTGATAAAACATCTGCGGTGTGTTCATGTGGATCTGCCTTTGGCTTCCAAATGGCTTGTGACTGATGTGGTGCAGCCAGCAGTCCCTTCAATGTAAAGGCATCTTGTTATATGCAGAGGTTTTAGGGAAATATTTAGAATCAGGTTGCTATGGTCAAGGGGGCAACTATGTGGGATATAAGCCTGTTAGGTGCATTCTCCTGCAGACCCTGACCCACCACACGTGATAGAACCCCCTCACACACAGAGTAACAGTTGAATTCTTTGTATTTCTTGAAGCAAATACCAAAATCCCAGTGCAGCAGCAAGAAACACCACGAAAAGTGGAGAATGACCAAATAGCTTCACAGGCCCATGTGGATACACTTAGCCCCTCGTGTCCACAGTTTACCTACAAAGAGAGTATTCAGCACTGCTGACTCATGTTCAGGGAAAATAAGAAACCATGTCCTCCAGGTCACATAGATGAAGACGCTAATTTGATGGTCTCACTACAAACGAAGCTGAAGCTCCCGACAACAACATATATTTCAAGTGCCCACCCTCAGAGGCAGTTTCTCAAGAAGTCTTTACGCCAGCAGAGCTCCATGTTTTTGGAATGATTACACTGTCCCTTACTTTTGGAATCTCCTCTACCTCCTCCAAGGTTGTGAACTCCTGAGCATATTCCATTCCAGATATTTATTCACAGATTTTCTAACTCTTCTCTTCTAATTGTGTCTTACTCTGTGCGATTGTAATGTGAAGGCATTGTTCTGGATGAGAGTGGGAAGATTTTTGTGTACCACATATTTACATACACTTTGGATTCATTTTCCAATTTTCCTTTCAAAATACTGAATACCTCACACTAACACTTACCCTACTAGACTCTGACAACTAATCCTAATAAGATGGAGAAAAATAAACCAAAAAAAATAGAAATACAAGCAGTTCAGAGAAGGCATGGTGTATAGTGGAATTGCCTTTTGCATTATTTAGGGTAGGAGTTATAAATCTAGTCAATTATTTGTTAAAATATTTCTCCATGTGTTTTAAAGTTAACAAATATGTGAATTCCTGTTTCCCTGTCTCTGTAGTCTATTCAGCACATGTATTTTTACATGCAATTATAGAATCTTACCTGATACCACACGTACATTTTTGTGAAGTGGCTGACTTGGCAGATACAAATTTTAAGAGATCACTCCTCCTAAACGCTTTAGAACTGAAAATTCAACCTATGCGTGAGCTTCCTAGTTGAACAACATTATACATAAATCCATGTTAAATAAAATAAATATTTTTGGATCTCTGGATGATATAAATTTCATGGTGAATTTCATATAGCATATATTATGCTATTTTTAATGTCTGTGTGTGTTTGTGTGTGTGTGTGTATATATATATATATATATATATATATATATATATATATATATATATATATTTTCTCCAGATTTTTCAAAATATGAAATATGTGTCTTATTATACACTCCCTTAACTCATTCATATTCAAGTATGTGGATTTATAATCAAATTTTCTCAAGAGTTTTCTCAAAATATTCATTCTCCTGATATACATATTTGTTTCTTAGTACTGAAAACTAACTTTAGTGAATGGTGCATACAAATCCTAATATTTCTACAGTAACTGACCTAGTTTAACATCAACGCAAGTAGATTCCTATGGGACATGATGTGTATTTGGATGTTCATTTTATTCAACACTGGTACATTACTATTTCTTCAATTTATTCACATCATGGGATATATATTTCATCCACAAGTTCGCAAGTTTATAGGCATTTGTTTCACTTTCAATCATTTTCTTCTTCAGATCACATGTATTCCTCCATGTTTCTTGACTGGTCTTTTTATGAGACTTCTTTCCAAACACATTAATTTAGATTTCTATGATCACTTTTGAAGCAATACTCACACACCTTTCATGATAATCATAACCCTAATATTACATATAGATGTATTACTGGTTGGAATGAATGATGTTATATCAATACAAGATTTCTTATAATATTTCATATATTAATTCAATCCATTATTTAAAGTGGGAACAGTTAAATTATTTATTCAAAATGTGGTCTATTCATGCATTATGTCTATATTCATGGACACAGGGTACACCTCTTTTACCCCCAATAGTAATTTATAGGTCTTGAAAACATTACTTCCAGAAATGCTTGAAGAAATGCTCATGTCATCTGATCCACATATACATTCTATGACAGTAATATTCTGGACAAAAAATGCAAAGGTCACACTTATAATTGTACCAAAGCCTAAAATGAAAGTGAACATGGATTACTAAAAGCATCCATGTCCAGGTTTCCTAATGCTCTCAAATGTCAATCCTAATGGTCACTGCATATTTGTTTCTTCTTAAGATTATATATTCAAACTCAACAGTGTACAAAATGTCTAATCCTATCACTCACTTTATACTTTGCCAGATTTTGTAAAGTCTCTATTATTATCTGCTTTTTTACATATTTTTCAAAGTTCATCATTGTGACTGAATTTTCATATGTGCTGACATTTACATTCACTCTCTAACTGAAAGCCTATTGCTAAAGAAATTCCCGTCCAAATCCTGTACTCACTCTTCTTCCTAAACCTACCGACTATCTACCTAATCGTACCGACTATCCCTTTTTGACTGAATGTTCTCTTCCTCATTCAATCATCCAATGTACAAGGTCCTATGCCATTGTAAATGGATTTATCTGAGACATCTGTGCAGAACCTAATTCAACACTACGTATCCCAATCAAGGGCCTAATGCCCTTCTGGGCTTCAAATCCTAGATTTCTGTTTTCATACATATACTTTACCAATATAATTTAATAAATATCGCATGTTC